>NW_004524658.1:9210779-9219298 GCF_000260255.1 Octodon degus | reverse complement strand
TCTCTCTCTCTCTCTCTCTTTCTGTCTTTCTTTTGAGTCATGGCATTCTCACACAGTCAGAATTTAAGCTGCAGCAATGTATTTCTGTATAAAGTAGCCCAAGATAACACCAAACCCTATGAAATCTCCACTTTTTGCTCCATTGTATAAGCTTGAAAATATATGGTCACAGACACAGATTCTTTCTTTTAAGTTAAAAGTGTATCAGGAATTGTATAGGGGTTAATCAGTCACGTGCTTAGCTATCTATGCTGTCCAATTTATGAGCCAGTTTTGTTTTTGGTTGTGTCCTTCACTCAATATTAGATTTTATTTTCTTCCTGTTTATTTATTTACTTAGTGTTACTCATCTAGTGTCTGCTGTGTTCCAGAAACTGAGCTTGCAAACCAGCTATGGGGAAGAAGACAGACGTACACACGTATACAATTAAAAGACAAATTAATTACAGCAATACCTTGGTTTATGAACCTAATTCACTCCATGATTCTGACCATGAACTGAATCAAATTTCCTATAAGGTTTGATGTAAAGAAGGTTAACCTACTCTATTCTGAACCAATTGTATATGTTCAGCCATAAAAAAGTAAATCAAATGAAGAAAGAACACTAGCCTCCCTGAGGTGACTCCTGGCTTGGAGGCCAGGAAGCTAGGTAGAGAGGAGCTTAGTCTTTGGAGGAAGGGTCCCCTCCATAAGGACCTTGGGACATCTCCTCTAGGGGTTTCCTCTCCATCTCTTACCTGTATGTCAATTTTTTTTTTTTTTTTTTTTTTTTTTTGGTACTGGGGCTCAAACTCAGTACCTTGAACTTGCCAAGCAGGTGCTTAAGCCACTGAGCTATCAACCCAGCCCTCTGTAGGTGAATTTTGATGAGAACTTTTTCTATTGTCACTTGTTTTCTCTTTCATTGAATAATCCTCTGGAATTGAGAGACCACATTGTCATTAATCAAATTCAACACACTGGTCATATAGTTATGTGGGATGGTGCTTCTTAAAAAATCCTAGTACTCACCCCATTTTTCCATAATGGATTTTATCACATCATCGCCAGTCTCCTCACTGTTCTTCTCAGTGCAATGCTCCTTAAGCAACTTCTGCTGCTTATTCTGGAGTTTTTCTACCATCAGCTTCTCCTTATGGTCCTCAGAAAGCTCCTTTATGTCTTCACCATCATAATCCCCCACAGCCTGTGTACCACAACCTTCAACGTCACCTTCAGTGACATATGCTGGCCACATTTTCCTCCAGGCTGAGTTTAAGGTTTGGTGTGTGACATCCTCCCTGGTTTACACATGAAGTTTATGCCTACAGGACATTGAAATGTTTCTTCCAGAACTCTTTCAGAGTCCAGAATGTCCCTTCAGTGACATTAAGACACCCGGTAAAGAGCACTTTTGTGTACAACTTCTTGAAATTACAGATCACCTTGCAGTACATGGGCTGCAGAAAAGGTGTCCTGTTTGGGGCAAAGGGAGAACTTGGCCTTTATGAAGTCAAACTCGATTTCCATATCACCCACCAAGGCTGGAGAGTGCCAGGGCATTTGCACCTGAAGAAGACACTTTTCAGGCTGTTGGTTGCCAGAAAGATATCTCTTAATGGTGGGTGTGTGCACCTTGGGTAGCCATCCCGCGAACAATTGCCTTATTCCTAAGATTTTTGCACTAAGCCTCTCCATGACAGGCAATCTCACCTTGCTCACATTCTGCTGCTTGGATACACAAGGAGTCTGGGAATAGTTCACCAGTAGTGGCCTAAACTTCAGGTCAGTGCCTGCACTCACACATGGGTTTTGTTTGCCAAAGAGTCAGTCTTGCCTTCATGGGCCTGTACCCCATCAGGGCCTTCTAATCCTGGATGATAAGGGTTCTGTTTAGTATCTTCTCCCAGAAGACCCCTGTCTCATCAAAGAGAAACACTTGTTGAGCAATGCACCCTTCTGCCTTCATGAATTCCACAAATTCTTTATCAGCTTCTGTAGTGGCCTTGTCAGAACTGAAAGCCTCACCATGCCTTATCACAGTGTGCATGCTCCTTCCCTTGCAGTATTTATTAAACCACACTCTACTGGCTTTAAATTCATCACATGTTGCACTATAGAGGGGCTTTCTTATAGGCAAGCACTGTGCAATCTCCTGGTTTCTTTGCAGACTGTAGCTTCACTCATGTCGTACCCTGTTTCTCAGCCAGCCATGCACATAAAGATTTTTCTGTCTTCCAACACTCGTGTCTTCTGCTTGGTTAACATTATTACTCTTTTTGCCATATCAATTCCTTTGATAGAGTCTTCATTCTTCAAAATAGTTTAGATTGTACTCTGATACCAGATTGCTCAGCTGAATACAATGCTCCTGCTTTCCTAAAGTTTGGTTCTTCAATCCAACGCATACTTTTCCCCAAACTTTCTTCTTACTAGATTGTTCTGCACTTTGGAGCCAGGCTGGACTGAATAACACTGGACAGTGCTGCATTTCCTAAAAGCACACAGCAAAGCCTCAGAGCAAGTGTGGGCAGGTCTGTCTGCTACCTTGATCTCAGTGAGAGAGGCCACAACTGCATATCAGAAACAGGAAGCTGGCCCTGTCCAGGTTTGTGTGGAGAAAATGCCATGGTCCTGCTGGTTACCTGGTGCAGAGTTTGGGAATAGAAGCAAAATTTTTCCACATACTTCTGTTCATGAACAGTCATTACTGTACTTGGTATATACATCACAAACACGGTGCATGATCCCGAAGCTAAAAAGTAACATTCAGTGAAATGGCTGAGTTCAAGATTATTTGACATTTCATAAATCCCTGACTTGTACATTTTCTCTTTTAAATACCTCAAACTGCTGCTCTTCAACCTACACGCTGGTCTGAGAATCCTTGTACAATTTTGCCTATTTTCAAATATTTTCCAAATGATGCTGTCATCAGAATAGTTACCATACTTGCTGCAATGACAATGGAACATAATACACATTTTCATTTGTACCCAGTCCAAAAGGAAGACACAGGTGAAAAGTTCACACTTACGTGGTGTACCCTGAAACAGGTCACAGTCCCAGAGAGTCCTGATGTAACTTGGGAAATGTCACCTAACTACTAGGAAACCAGGAGACGTTTTGTGGCAACAGAGCAGCATGTCTCCTACAAGAACCTCTTTATTTATTTAATCCAGATCATTCATTAAGACCTTCCTTTCATTTTCCTGATGCATGAATCCTCTAAAACCACAGGCTCCCGTTTTGACAGCTAATTTTGCAAGATATAATTTTCTCACTTAACCCAAGAGGGAAAAGAGACACATGATTGAGATTAACCATTTGTAAAATTATAATTCTGTCACAGATAATAATTTGCAAGATCTTTCCCTTTTCCGAGTCCCCAGAATGAACCATAAATTGTCATACTTTGTAGCAGAACGTGTAACACATTAGGGGATTCCTAATAGAGCAGGCCTGCTAGAAAAACAAACCAATTGCCTTATAATTGGACTGTTTCCCACATGATTATTCTCCTGTGAAGGAGCACTGTGCCATGGGTACAGAAGGGTTTGAAAATTATTATTCAAGAGTTGGTTATCTCCACCTTTTTACTGCTTGGGATTTAATGCATGGCCTTTCTATACCTCACGGAAGCCTTGGGCCCATGAATAAACTGGGCCCTCAGAAAAGTGAGCCAATCCGTAACATTTTAATTAGTTTTCCATTGAAAGTGAATAGCAAAGTGGACATACAAAACTGGCTTTTTTTGGAATGTCTGTGTTAGTCTACGAAGGGGCAGGACTTAGTGCTTTCTTAGAAGAACTCTCTGTCAACTTTGCTTTATTTCCTAAACACAGTTCATGGGCATTTAATACTGTTTTAACCACAAAGGCAAGAAATGTCAAGGATGTCATGGAGGTGTCAGAAAGTGCTCATTCTAAGGGGGACGCAGTGGAGGCGAGCGGTGGATCTGTAGTGTCTCGACCTATATTTAGCTGAATTGATTAAGGTGAAAGCCAATGAGACCAGGGTCATGAGCTCAATGACTTCGTGGCCAGCCATTGCTAGCTTTGCTCTGTCCACATCTGCAGGCTACACAATCTTCAAAGCTACAGGACTCAACAATACATCTTGAGAGGATGCCTCTATCCCTATTCTTGTTTTAGAGCATCACAATAGGAATACATTATTATTGTTTTAATAATAATTGACAATAATTATTGGGCTGGAAAGATAGCTCAATGGTCTAAGCACCTACCTGACAAGCACAAAGACCCGAGTTTGATCACCAGTACTACATACCATGCTGCCGGGCATGGTAGCACATGCCTGTGATTCCAGCATTGGACAGGCTGAGACAGGAGGATCACTATGATTCTGAACTGTATAGTGAGACCCTGTATCAAATAAATACACCATTTGCCAATCAAAAGGGTATAACTATATACTATATATTTATTTTTAAAAAATAATTTTATTGAGAAACAAGTAGTAATGAGAAAATTTCATAATCGATTATTAGGACAGTTTAAATAGTCAATACATTGCATATTGTTGTCTTAGTAGTTATTCATTGTATAAGAGGCAGACATGATATCTTGTCCACAAACACTATTAGAACAAACCTTTCTATTCATTTAATTAAGAGAATGTAGCTGTATATCTATTCTATTTTGAATATACAAATACAAAATGGTTGTTCATTTGTATCCCCTTTTTTTGTTTAGTTTTGTCAGAGAAGGGTATTCCATTGTCATTTAAATAATTATAGGTGCATGAATTCAGCAAAATATTCTAATATAGTTCAGTAGTCCATAATAGTAGTGGGTTTTCCGTAAAGCTGCCAATGTCAGAAGTTGATGACTTGAGCCTTTTACAGCTCAGCATATTAATATGGTTTTCCTTTTTATACTTCATTTTTATACTTTTTTGCTGGATGGTTAAGACCAAGATAAAGTAAGACCTATATAGCAAGAAATGTAGCTTTTGTATGTTATATATTTTAAAAAGCTAGAAGAAAAGATTTAGGATGGTTTCACCATAAAGGAATGATAAATCTTTAGCTAGATGTTTATTCTTATCTAAAGGTAACACTATGTTTGTGTGGGTGTATATGTTACATGATACTCTATAACATATACAAATGTATAGAGTTATGTACTAGTTAATAATAATATTAAATTAAATTAAAATTGTTTTTTAAAGGCTATAGGAAAAGGACTTCTCTCCCAAAATTGATCACTCTCATGAATCCTACAGCCACCACTTTTGTTTCAACCACCAGTTTCTTGCCAAGATCACTGTGATAGCTTCCAGCATTTTCCTCTACATCCCCTGCTTCTTCAGAGTATTTTTAAGGAAACAGTAGAGTGATGTTCTTAAAATGAAAGAACATTCACTGTTCGGCACAAAACCCTTTGTTAGCTTCCTTTCCAATTCCACATAAAGACAAAGTCTGTTAAATGGCTAACCAGACTGTAGGTGGCTCACCAACCCATCGGACCCTCTCACTCCTTCCCTACACCAGTGGCAACCATCTGCTCCCACTCACTCTCAACATCTATCATAATCTGTACGATAAACTCCAGCTTTCCTTTGTCTCAGGAACAGGCCATTTGCAAGCAGATTTTGCTTTATAAGACAACATCTAAGGAAGATGGAAGAACAGTGCTAGTGAGACACCTCAGTGGACTAAGCACTTGCTTAGGCAGCTCAGGGACTGGGTTCAATCCCCAGTATCACATGCAGTGCCCTCCCTGCTCCTAGGCATGCTGAACCTGTGACTGAGACCAGGGGTAATAGCACACACCTGCAATCCCAGTGCTGGGGAGGCTGAAACAGGAGGATTACTACGAGACTGAGCTGTGTAGTGAGACCCTATACCAAATAAGTACATAAATAAAAGATACTTTTTAAAAAAGGAAGATGCAAGAGACCTAGTTTCCTTCATGAAAACAAAAGAATATGAAAACTTTAAGTGGATCCTGACTTCATTGCACACTTGGTGAAATTGGGAAGTGATAAGCATTAAAAGAAAAGAAGATAAAGAGAATCAAAAGGTGGAAATGGGTGAGATGGGGGAGGAGTGAAAATGACAAAGATGTGGTATGTATAATACCCATGGTATTAAATTTATTACATACCACAAAAATATGCTAGTAAAAATTGTAACAAACAAAAGAGCTCCACAAGGCAAATGACAATACAGGGAATAAAGTGGCATGGGATCTAAGTAGTAGCATGTCATAGGTTTTATGGATCAGCAAGGAGGACATTACTAACCCTGTTTGATATGTCTTGGGAGGTTACTAACAATTAGCTTGCAGAAATGTGTCTGAATACTCACATTAAAAAATATCTTAGAGATGCAGTCCCAGCCCAGGCCCGGTGAGTGCATGGGAAAGCTTCCAGCTACACTGCACCTGCCAACCTGCACGGTGGGAAGGGCTGGTCCAAGGCCAGGTGTAGCATGGGAGAGACCCTCTTCCACCCCTTTGGGACCGCTGCCTCACCATTGCACAGCAGTCCCCCCACCCCGCCTACCCAGTGAGAATTTCTGCCGCATTGTGGGGACCCCAGATCCAGCACTAGCCCAGGCCTGGGGAGTATGTGGGAGACCTTCCTCTACCCCCTACTCCACCTTGTCCCCTCCAGACTCAGCTCAGGCCTGGCATACAGGCCTGGGGTGAAACCTTGCAGCTGCAATCTCTGCCGAAAGAGTAGGAGACAGAACCACCCAGCTACTCCAGGAGCACAACATCTTGCCGGAGGGGCACATCAGGTTCACTCCCAAGGGCAGCAGCAGCAAAGAGCTGAGCACAGCAGCCAGACCCAAGCCAGGCACAGCTGGATAAAGTCAAACTTTGTAGATCTGCACCTGAATTTCAGTAGGTGCCAAGGTTACAACTGCACCAAAGCTCTACAACAAAGGTCAGAAGACAGTGCTACACACAATGACAATGGAAAGGAGCAAAATTCAATCTCAGAACCCAAGAGCACCCATAACAAGTGCAGAGGACAATAACGCAGAACAAATTGGGAATCACACAGCTGAAAGCAATGAATCAATGGCTTCTGAAATAAAGAAAAAACTGCAGAAAGGTATAGAGGAACTCAGATTGGAAATGAAAAAAGAAGTCCCTGAATTAATAGCATCTGCAGTAAAGAATCAAATGCAGAAACATATGGAGGAAAACAATGCCCACCCAGAACAAGTGCGGAGGACACTAGCTCAGCTCAAATGTATGAATTAATGATGTCGATAGTAAATAAGCAACAGCAGAAAGTTATACAGGAACTTACAGTAGAACTCTTTTCTACAAGCTCAGCTCAAATGTATGAATTAATAGCATCAATAGTAAATAAGCAACATCAGAAATGTATTGAGGAATTAAGAGTGGAATTATTTTCTGAAATAAAAAAAGAATTTTCTGAACCCATGGCATCTGAAGTAAAGAAACAACTACTGAAACATAGTGAGGAAAGCCAATCTGAAGAAAACATTGCAGTAAAAGAATTAATAACTGCTTTAAAGAGGACATCGATAAAATAAATAAGAGATTAGAAAAATGACAGATTCCTTGAATGAGCAATACAGGAAAGAAATAAATCGCATGAAACAGAGTCAAAGACAAACAGAGGAACTTAAAATCTCAATCACTTGCTTGCAAAACTGTTTGAGTGAAAGAGAAGACAGAGTTTCAGATCTTGAAAACACTAGTACAGCTAGTGAAAAGTGAAGAAAAGATCTCTTTAAAAAACTAGATGCAGGAAAGAATAATTCATCACTTGCAACATGACACAAAGATGAATAATGTGAGACAAATAGACATCAATGAGAAAGAAGGAGTCAATACAAAGGACATTAAAAAAATATGGGCAGAACTAATAGCAGAAAACTCCCCAAATACGAGGAAACAATCTGACATTCAGGTAACTGAAGCATACAGAACACCAAGTAACCTCAAGCCAATTAAAACACACTGAGACATATAATAGTAAAGATCCCAGAAATTCAGCTCAAGAATAATATACTGAGAAACGAAAGAGAAAAGAAGCAGATCACATTCAAAGGAAAACACATCACAATTATGGCTAACTTCTCCTCACATACCATAAAGGCAAGAAGAGTATGGAACAAAGTAATTCAAGTCCTCTATGAAAACAAATTCCAGCCCAGACTACTATACCCTGAAAAACTCTCTTTCAAGTTTGATGGACAAGTGAAATACTTCCATGACAAAGAACAACTAAAGAATTTAATGAGGACAAAGCCAACCCTACACAGGCTAGTTAAAGATGTTCTAGAGATGGACCAAAACGATCAGAACTCAACGAATGATATTAGAAGCAAGCAACTAAATAGGGCAAGAAACTAAACACAGGAGAAAAAGGAATAAATGACAACAGGTAAATACCATGTCAATCATAAGTCAATGCATCTCAATTCTAGCTATCAATGTAAATGGACTCAATTCACCAATTAAGAGAAATAGACTGGCACAGTGGATTAGGAAACAAAATCCAACAATATGCTGTATACAAGAAAC
>NW_004524658.1:9208340-9210259 GCF_000260255.1 Octodon degus | reverse complement strand
TTTTCTAAAATAGACCACATACTGGTCCATAGGTCATGCTTAAGTATATGCAAGAAAACAGAAATTATCCCATGCACATTATCTGACCACAGTGCAATCAAACTGGTAATAAAGGACAAAAGAAACCAGAAAAAAACTTTCAATGCATGGAAATTAAATGACACCCTACTCAGCAACCAATGGGTTACAAATGAAATTAAAGAAGAAATTCAATAATACCTACAATTCAATGAAAATTCAAGCACAACTTACCAGAATTCATGTGATACGATGAAAATAGGTCTCAGAAGGAAAAGCATAGCTGTGAACACACACATTAAGAAAACAGAATGGGAACAAATAAACACCATAATGCTATACCTTCAACAACTAGAAAAGGAAGAGCAAACCAAACCCAAGCCAAAAGATGGAAAGAAATCATAAAGATTAGAGCAGAAATTAATTCAATTGAGATGAAAAAAACAGTTCAAAAATTAAGGAAACAAAAAGTGGTTCTTTGAAAGATTAAATAAAATTGATAATCCCCTAGCTACCCTCATCAAACAGAGGAAAGAAAAAATTCAAATACAAGGAATAAGGAAAGAAAAGGGTGTAATTACCACAGATCCAGTGGAAATTCAGAAGATTATCAATAGCTACTTCAAGAATCTTTACTCTCACAGAATAGAAGACACTGAAGAAATGGACAGATTCCTAGAAAGGTACAAATTACCACAACTGTATCAAAAAGATATAACCACTCTCAATAGCCCAAGAACAGCCAATGAGATAGAGATATAATAAAAAACCTACCGACAAAGAAAAGTCCAGGTATGGATGGATTCATAGCTGAATTCTACAAGAAACTTACAGAAGATGTAGTCCATATATTCCTCAAACTCTTCCATGAAATTGAAAAGGAAGCAATCCTCCTAAAATCATTCCTGGAGGCAACTATTACACTGATACAAAAACCAGGGAAATATGCAACTAAGAAAGAAAACTACAGGCCAACCTCCCTCATGAACATAGATGCCAAAATCCTCAACAAAATCCTAGCAAATAGGATACAGTAAATCATCAAGAAGATCATACACCATGACCAGGTAGGGTTTATCCCAGGGATGCAAGGATGGTTCAATATTTGAAAATCTATCAATGTGATACACTATATCAATGGAGCAAAAAATAAAAACCACATGATCATCTCAATTGATGCAGCAAAGGCTTTTGACAAAGTCCAAACCTCATTCATGTTCAAAGTCCTACAGAAAATTGGAAGAGGGGGTCTCTACTTCAATCTGGTAAAAGCCATTTATGAAAATTCAACAGCTAACATAATCCTAAATGGGGAAAACCCCAAATCTTTTACTCTTAGATCTGGTACAAGACAAGGATATCCTCTATCACCACTCCTATTCAATATAGTTCTGGGATACTTAGCTAGAGCCATTTCACAAGAGAAAAAAATAAAAGGAATAAGAATAGGTAAGGAAGTAGTTAAATTATCATTATCTGCAGATGACATGATACTTTACTTGGAAGACCCAAAATACTCCATCAAGAAGCTATTAGAATTAATACAGAAATTCAGTAACATAGCAGCTTATAAAGTCAATACCCAAAAGTCAATAGCATTCCTCTACACAGACAACAAACACACTGAGAGGGAAATTATAGAAAAAAATGCCTTTTACAATAGCACCAAGGAAAATGAAATACCTTGGAATTTAACAAAAGAAGTCAAAGATCTTTGCAATGAAAATTACGGTAGTCTTAAAAAAGAGATCATAGATGATTTCTGAAAATGGAAAGTTATTCCATGATCCTGGATAGGAAGAACCAACATTGTGAAGATGGCCATACTCCCAAAATTGCTGTACAGATTTAATGCAATCCCTATCAAACTAACACCAACATACCTCACAGAGCTAGAGAAA
>NW_004524658.1:9185306-9207445 GCF_000260255.1 Octodon degus | reverse complement strand
TTCCTCTACTGGGAATTTTCCCAGAGGATCTGAAAACATCATATCATAGGGATATATGTGTGCCTATGTTTATAACAGCACAATTTGTGATAGCCAAATCTTGGAAACAACCAAGATGCCCATTAACTGAGGAATGGTTGAGAAAGATGTGGTATTTTTACACAATGGAGTATTACTCTACTATTAAGAATGATAAACTCAAAGGCTTTATATTGAAGTGGATGTCACTTGAAGATATACTCATAAGTTAAATAAACCAGACACACATGTGTAAATATCATATAATTTCCCTAGTATAAAAACTAAAAGGAAGAAAAACAAATAGAAAGGTATAATACAAGTAAAAGGAAAGCAAGAACTCCTAGCCTAACTAATTAAGAGAGGGAAAGGAGAAGAGCTAGGAAACATGACAGTGGCAATCCATACAGTTATATGTAGAAGATGAGTAAGGCAATGATCCTGAGAATCTTCAGATTTTTGAATGTAGCAGTTAATTGGAAAGAATCTCACCCTGACTAACTATACATACTGACACCTGTGAACTAAGCAACTGCACTGAAGATGGCAATCTGTAATAGTAGGCTCATGCTTGGAGTGCCTGTCATTCTGGTCTTCTGTATAAGGGCTGCTTGTCATGACATGCCAGTTGCTGTTGTGCTGTCACTCTGGTAGATGATTGTTCGAAAAGAAGGAGATGGTGAATAAAGGCAGGAGACAGGAAAAGGAGTGTTGTGGGACCTCCTTGCTTCAAGGTTGTATATGGTTAGATTTCTGGATTTATGTGTAAACATAAGAATTATATAATTCTTTATGCCTATTTTTAAAATATATTCTAGTTTTTAAAGGTTTTTTCATCATATTCTGTAGGGACTTAAAGTTCTGCGTATCAATGCTTGATGAAAAATACCTGTTCCATGTTATGCCTAAGATGTTTG
Organism: Octodon degus; assembly: GCF_000260255.1. Classification (NCBI taxonomy): domain Eukaryota; kingdom Metazoa; phylum Chordata; class Mammalia; order Rodentia; family Octodontidae; genus Octodon; species Octodon degus. The sequence continues at coordinate 9,206,510 of NW_004524658.1, read as the reverse complement.
ATATTCAGACAGATAGTAAGGTTAAGCTTAACAGCCTATGTTGTATGTTAATAACAATAAACTTCTCTTCTGGAGGGCGAACAACCTAAGTTTGCAGATCAAAATTAGAGAGAAAGGAGGGCTGCAAGGAAAAACAAGATTTTGGCCCTAGCTTTCCAAGGTCAACGAAGACTCAGGACATATGAGAACTTGGACTGTAACATCATGTAACTCAGTAGTGTCCAAATTTTCTGATCAAGGAGATTATGGAGCCAAAGAAAAAAATGATGCATGATATAGAGAGTGCATAAGGAGAGTCACATGCATAGAAAACATTCTCTCAGGTTTTCCCAGACAGCACATTGGCCAAGCAGTGGCAGTGACTCATCCACATGGCTGACACCAGCAAAAGATCTACAATCTGAGGTACAGGATCTCAGGATAAATCCTGAGGGGATTTCACTGACCTTATCAATTCCAAAAGGTGCAACTCTTGTTGCATAGGTCTTGCTTTATCTTGGTCATAACCATCCAGGAGAAAAGTATAAAAATGAAGTATAAGAAGTAAAGACATGCTGTTATGTTGAGCTATAGGGGACTCAGGCAACAATTTCTGGCACTGCCCATCAAGCGGAAGACCCAATGCTATTATGGACTACTGGACTCTTTTAGAATATTTTGCTGAGTTATCACACCTATAATATTCAAATAATGGGACTAAATGAAAAAGGGGATACAGATGAAGGTCCATTTTGTATCTGTGTATTCAAAATGGTTAGGGTAGATATATAGTTACATTCTCTTAATGGATAGAGGGATTTGTTCTAATAGTGTTTCTTAATGGGATATCATGTCTGCATCTGGTACAGCAAACAACCAGTATGAAACAAGTATGCAGTGTGTTAATTATTGAAACTGTCCTACCAATTTGATTTGGAAATATCTCATTGCTATTTGTCTCTCAATAAAATTATGGAAAAAAATAAATAAATGAATGAGGCAAAAAATATTTTAATATTCATTTGGCTTGTTTCTTATGGTTTTCTTAGAAAATTGGATAACATCATTTGGAATATTGTCCTTTTGATCATATTGAATGTATACTCTCCTTTAAAAACACTATTAAATTCACAACAGTTAAGACTAGCCTAAACCCTTGTACAGAGTTTTATCTTTGTGCGGCCTTGAATATTTTATATGCCACATACCACCATGCCTGGGAACCAAGCAAAGGTACAGCGACAGAAGCTCCTTGTCTATAGATACCTGATTATTAGCTCCATCTTTTTGGCTATGGATTTATGTAAATTTTTACATATTTGTTTGACAACAAAATGCCAAACAAATATGATTAATAAATAAATCCCATCTTTTTTTCACGTATTGCATTTTTAAAAGTTCCTCAAGATTTATTTTACCTTGAATGTTTATCTTTCTTTGTAGAATTTGCTGTGATTGTTGGTAGGAAATATGTACTTAAATGTAATTCCAAAGTTAATTAGTCCATGAAAGTGAAATAAAAACAAGAAAGGAAGGGAGGGAGGGATGGATAAAGAGAGGGATAAAGGGAGGAAAAAAGAGGGAGGAAGGAGAGAGGGAATGAAAAATTTAAGAAGAAAGCAAGGAAAGAAGGAGGGAGAGAAAAAAGAAGGATGGGAGTGAAAGGAGAGAAGGAGAAAGGAAGGAAGGAAGGAAGGAAGGAAGGAAGGAAGGAAGGAAGGAAGGAAGGAAGGAAGGAAGAAAGGAAGGAAGGAAGGAAGGAAGGAAGGTAGACCAGCACCTACTGGGACACCTGTATGCTCACTTGTTTCCTTTCCAAAAGAAATACAATTAAAAAGAGTACTTTAATGAAGGTTTTAATGATTTGGCCTAATATATCAAGAAACTTTGATTTTTTTTACTTGACTTTTATAAAAAGGAATTTTAAAAATGGCCCGTATAGGGAATAGAGGCTCAATCTTCTTTGATATGCAAAAATAATTTCAATTTATCCTCCAGAAAGCGTGTTCTCTGCAGCCATTTGCTGCTGATATTGTTCTGTTCTGTCCCCTCTATTACGCAAGTGTGAGAGAGCCCTGCATTTGCACAGGGATTTTCTCTAACATCTGGAGTTCTTGGGCATCTGCCTGAGACCACTTACTGCTCCTCTGTGAGGAACAGGGGGCCACCACCCTGAGCAACCTCTAGCCTTGCTGGAAACGATCCAGTCCACTGAGCTATCTAACGCATCCTGGGCTCAGAGAACTTCATGGTTTGTCTTACAGAAAAGTCAGCAGCCTCCAGTGCTGGCATCCACACCTCTTTTGTTTGGACTTTAAGCACATTATGCTTCCAAAATAACATGGAAGGCCAGCCCTATACAGTGAAATCAACCAGCTCAGCACTGGAAAACTCAGTCGGCAAGGTGTTTTGCTTCACGATCTCTTCACCCAATTTATTTACTTGTTCTCATTATACTGAATCTGTTCTAAGAATTGCTTTTTCATATACTACAACATATATCTGCCACTATAACTATACAAAATTCAGTATAGATGTGAAATTTACCTTCTAAAGTTAGAATTCCTGTATTATTATCAGTTTTATATATTTTACCTATATTTTTAAAAATATGCATTTTCATTATGTGTACATGTGATTTTTTACATATACTTTCTTCGTACTGTTTTGTTATATTTTTATCATGCTATATTCATAGGATATTAAATATTCTTCTACAACTATTTAACTATTACTATTTAACTACAACTGATTTAACTATTAAACTCTACCACAATTTTCTTTGAATAGATATCTGTTATTAGACAATGAGGGTGCCTAGAGCGGCCGAGGCAAGAGGGTTCAAAGTCAGAGTGGTGGCCATGGTTCTGGAGGTGGTAAGAAGGATGACAAGGATAAGAAAAAGAAATATGAACCTCCTGTGCCAACTAGAGTGGGGAAAAGAAGAAGAAAACAAAAGGACCAGATGCTGCCAGCAAACTGCCACTGGTGACAGCTCACACTCAGTGCCATTTAAAACTACTCAAGTTAGAGAGAATTAAAGACTAACTTCTCATGAAGGAAGAAGTTATTAGAAATCAGGAACAAATGAAACCATTAGAAGAAAAGCAAGAGGTGGAAAAATCAAAGGTAGATGACATCGGGGACCCCGATGTCAGCAGGAACCTTCAAAGAGATCGTTGATGACAATCATGCCATCGTGTGGGCTCAGAACACTATGTCAGCACCCTTTCATTTGTGGACAAGGATCTGCTGGAACCAGGCTGCTCAGTCCTACTCAACCACAAGGTACATGCTGTGATCCGGGTGTTGATGGATGACACAGATCCTTGGGTCACAGTGATGAAAGAGGAAAAGGCCTCTCAGGAAACCTATGCTGACAATGGTGGGTTGGACAACCAAATCCAGGAAATTAAGGAATCTGTGGAGCTTCCTCTCCCCATCCTGAATACTATGAAGAGATGGGTATAAAGCCCCCATGGGGTCATTCTCTATGGTCCACCTGGCACAGGTAAAACCTTGTGCCAAAGCAGTAGCAAACCTTTGCCAAAGCAGTAGCAAACCAAATTTCAGCCACTTTCTTGAGAGTGGTTGGCCCTGGACTTATTCAGAAGTACCTGGGCGATGGGCCCAAACTTGTACAGGAATTATTTCAAGTTGCTGAAGAACATGCACCATCCACTGTGTTTACTGATGAAATTGACACTCTTAGGACCAAAAGATATGATTCAAACTCTGGAGGTGAGAGAGAAATTCAGTTGAAATTATGTTGAAACTGTTGAACCAGTTGGATGGATTTGACTCACGGGGTGACGTGAAAGTTACCATGGCCACAAACTGAATAGAAACTTTGAACCCAGCACTGATTAGACCAGGGCACATTGACAGGAAGATCAAGTTCCCCCTGTCCAATGAAAAGGCCAAGAAGCGCATATTTCAGACTCACACCAGCAGGATGACATTGGCCGCTGATGTAACCCTTGACGACCTTATCAAGGCAAAGGACGATCTCTCTAGTACTGACATCAAGGCAATCTGTACAAAAGCTGGTCTAATGGCATTGAGAGAACATAGAATGAAAGTAACAAATGAAAACTTCAAGAAATCTAAAGAAAATGTTCTTTATAAGAAACAGAAAGGTACCCCCGAGGGACTGTATCTCTAGTAAACCACAGTTGCCTTCAGGCAAGTGGTTGGAACTTTGCTCAACCCCTGGGAAGGATGAGATTTGGGAAGGTGCCCTGAGGGAGACACTTGATTTTTATTGGCAGCATGGCATGTCTTTGCCAGTATAACATAGAGGGTGCCTATTGGGTGGCCTTTGTCTGTGGTCACTGTGCTGCTTGCTCTCTGCTCCCCAATAAATTGTGCTCTTTCACAAACAAACAAAAAAATCAGCAACAAAACTGCTTCTAATTTTCAAAGTTATAAATACAGAGGATAATGGCAAATAATCTTATATGTGAATTTAGAACATATATAAAATTATTAGTTTATTAATTCTGAAGGAATTTTTGTTAAGATTATCCTGGTCAAATGGACTAGAAATTGGGTTTGACATGAAAGTGAACAAGTAAATTTTCCACATAACTATTTATATTTCTTATTTCAAAATGGTTAAAACCCATCAAAACACTGTATTAGAATTATATGCTGATGTAATTGAAAGTGCCTTTTCCATATATTCAATTATTTTGACAGTAAAACATACCTCATTCCTTTTTGCTTGTTGGGAGGAAAGAAAAAAACAGACATTTCTTGGTCTGTGCTGCTCTTTGGATCATTGGTATCACTGCAATGGAATTTAAACAGGTGGCTAAGACTTGATTAAGGTGTTGCTATTTCTTAAAATATTAAATGTTTGGTGATCAGAGGGAATTCAGAGGTAGGAGTATTCGAAGTTCTGTGTTTCATTCAGCCTAAGCATGGAAGAAAATGCACGTTCAATTCAGGGAATTTTCCTGAGGGTTCTTCGTTGGGAAGTTAGCAACCTTTAAAGGAGGAGTGTGGTAGTTAGCTAAGTAAGTGCCCTTAGATTCTGCACCAGACACTTTGTACACCTCCCATCCCCTGGAGCTCACCACTCAAACTGAGAAGTAACTGTCCTTTCAGATCACTGCTCTCCACCATGAGAAGCAGCATAGAACTTTTATGAAACCTCTTGGGCTTCAGCTGACCTGTGTTTCTGGAGCAGAGATCATTTGCATATAGTTACTAGATGTCTCATGGGTCTTAGATGGAAACGCACACAGGGGGACCCCAAACCGAAGGTCTTCAGTCAATCTTGTTTTCTTCTTACTTTGGTTTCCATAACCTCATTACTTCCTTTGAAGGATACTACTTCCCAAACAACTTCAACAGAAATCTTCCTGGCCATGTGTACTAAGTGGAATTTAGAATCTTATCTTCCATGGGAAGCAAGTCAACTGCTGGTACATTTTACCCTTTCTTGCATGAGTCTGGAGAAAATAGAATCTGTAATAGAATGTGTACTGGCAGTGTTTTAGTGGAGGAAACTGCACATGGAACCCACACAAGAATTTCTAATATATGTTCTTGTAAAACAGATTGTTATGGTTTACAACTAGATGTTCCTCTAAAGCCTCATGTGATCGCTGGAAAGACTTTTGGAAGGGAATCCTACTACAGAGGCTGGAAACTGACTTGCTGTTAGTTGCTGGGGTCTGGTTGGAAGAGGCAGGTCACAGGAGGCATGGCCTAGAAGAATGTGTCGCTCTCCTTTGTCTCTTGCTTCCTGTCTGCCATGCTTCTCTGCCAGGCCATCCTGTCTGGGACCCAACTGACTATGGACTGAAATGTGAGCCAAAATAAACCTTTATCTTTAAGCTGAAGATGTTGGGTGTTGTGATTCAGCAATAAAAAGTAACTGAGACACAAATCATGTTCTTGGTCATAATTTGTTAGTAGAGGGTAGGTGGTATTAGGATTCAATTTATTAAGGAAGAGCAATTATTTTTTATTAACTATGGAAAGTAATCCATGAATTAAAATAAATGTCAATTAAAATCCTATATTTGAAATATATAAGGTACTGGGACTGGGGTTCGATCCCCTGTGTGCTATGCTGGCCCCGTTCCTGGGCCATGCTGAGGCTGTGAATGAGACGGGGCATGGTGGCACATGCCTGTAATCTCCACTTGGGAAGTTGAAAGCAGGAGAATTTCTGTGGGGGGCGGGGAGATGGCTCAGTAGAATAAGCACTTCTTTGGCAAGTGCAAGGGTCTTAGTTCATTTCCCGACTCTGCCAAAAAATCAAAGGAAAAAAAAAAGAAAGAAGAAGAATATCTGGAATAGGAAAAAGAGAAAAGGAAGGAAAATACACACACACACACACACACACACACACACACACACACACAGGATAGGTAAGTTGCAGGATTATAGCTCAGCAACACCATGCTTGCCTGAAAGCACAAATTTGTGAGTTCAATTCCCAGTATCAAAAGCAAAAATACAGCATAGCTAACATAATTACAGTACTAATTTCTATTAGTTGACAGGAAAGAGTGCTTTATTCTTATAATCTTTGATCAATTTTGTATATGTATATCTTGTGGTTTAGCAACTACTTTGAAGATTACAATATGCAATACATTAACCATTGTTAATTTCCAACATCTTGTTTGAAATTCTGTATCATTGTACTTATTTTTTTCTCTGATTAAAAAAGATTACTAGTCGCTTAAAAAAAAAAGAAAAAGAAAACAGGAGAATCACTACTAGTCCGATCTACATAGTGAGGCCCTGTAGACTCTGTACTAAATACATCAAAAAATTAAAATACATAGATATACATATTTAAAAAGCTTAGTAAATAGTATTAAAATGGTAAACAAAAAATGTGCTCATAAATACCTGAGTTGTGTAAAATGTTTCAATTAATAAGACAAAATCCTTGGTAGTATTCACTGGTATTTTGAGTGATAAAAACTTCAAATTGTTTTCCATCCTTCAGATTTGGGTCACTGGGGTATTAGGAAAAAAGTTCAGGTCTGGGGAGATAGCTCAGTGGTATTAGGACCAGCCTGGCAAGCACCAGATTCTGAGTTTGATCTCTGGCACAAAAAACAAAAGAAAGAAAAACTCAATATTTTGAGATCTATGAGGACAAATAAATTTGAAACACAAAAGGAAATGGTAGCTGGTTTGTTTCAAATCTCTTCACAAGTTTAGTAGTACTTTAGTTATCAAAGTATATCCTAACTGTTTTGAGGTCATTCAACTGGAATTAATCCTGGCACATTTGCACACCCCCTGTGGGAAAGAATCAGACCTTTCCCAGTGTGGTTGAATCAAGGAAAACCCTGAGGATGCCTTTGGCCTGCTAACACAAAGCACTTGCTCTTTGACATCCACTGATATATTAGGTAACTATACAACCCAACATCCCCCATTTTCCCCAAGAAGTGATGATTATGCAGTGACGATAACCATAACCACAGGGATGATAAATTCTACAATGACTCAGAAGTTGCAATTTTCTTTAAATTGAGTCACGACTTCTATTTTTCAAGTTTATACAGGAGAATCTGTAATGGTTAAAGATTAAATATACAAGACGAAGTGCCTTCAGGCTTATACAACTTCCCAATTTTACCAAGGAGTAAATTTGGATAGGGAATTTACAAGGCCTTTTTCTTAGCCTTAGAACTATCTGTTCACTTACTTTGTTTTTATCAGTATCATTATTTTTATACCCCTGATTTGTGGGTGCATTCTGTGTGCACTCTACTAGCTTCAGTATGTTTTGTAGGAGCAATGGGATAGTTCTAGAATTTATTGAATTTGTGGTTAATACCAAAACCAAACCAAATAACTAGTAAACAAATAAGCAAAGGATTACTTTGCTGAATTCATGCACCTACAATATATGAATGGCAATGGAATACCCATCTCTGAGAAAAGTAAACAAAAAAGGGGATATAAATGAAGGACCATTTTGTAGTAATAATAGCATAAATACACAGCTACTTTCTCTTAGTTCAATGAGAAGAAAGCTTTGAACTAATAGTGTTTAGACAAGATATCATGTCTGCATCTTGTACTAGGAATAACTTCTACAAAGACAACAATATGCAGTATATTAATTATTGTAACTGTCCTACTAACCTCTTTTAAAACTGTCTCATTGCTACTTCTTTCTCAATAAAATTAATATTAAAAAGCAAAAAATTAAGCAAAAACTGATCTTATTTGAAGGCACACTTGTTGACATATCAAAGTGCTACTTCGAATATCATAAAAGACTCTACAATTATAGCACTATCTGTAGGCTTAGCAATTACATAGCTACCATTTTAATCAACCCAGCCAAATCTCTGCATGCCTATTAGAAGCTATAAAAATAGAAAACTGTAAAATCTATTTCAATCTCCCAGGAAGGCAGTGTACCTTACAGTAATGGCTTCCATTTTGCTTGAATACCATCATCAGGAATACTACCCACAGTTGTGAGAAGTTAAGGCGAATATTGCAAGCTGCAGTTTGTGAATAAAGTTAAGTTAGAGCAAATAGAATAAGCCAAGCTTAACTCATAGTGTTTATAAAGCTAATAAAACACAAGATATACTTTGGTAATATAAAAATTGAAAAACAAGGCTAATGTCTACTAATACTTAAAACAATACTAGCAAATTATGCTTCATGAGTTGATGACCTTAATATATTATGCTTAGAAGATTAAAACTTTCATGTAGCTGAGTCAAACAGACAAAAAGAAACATGTATTAGACCTTTAAGATTGCCGTACACACCTATTCTTAGACAACAGAAATGCTTTAGATAAATTACATTAAGCATGAAATATTCATCAAGTGTAACTTGTTCCATCCAGATAAATGTACATGCTGATATATTGCTATACTTTTGTTAGAAAAGAAAAGTCCTGATCTCAAGGTCCCATGTAAGGAAGAAGAGATGGGAGTGGATGTCATTCCTGCCAATCACCGGAGTACAAAAGAAGAAGGTGCACCACATGTGCCCTAGAGAAAAGAGTTCAGAAAGCTTTTGTGTCATGTCTGCCACCTTCACTGCTTTAATCTTTTTTAGATAATTCAAAGTAAGATGCCTCCCACCAGGAAGATGGTGGAAAAACTAATGTAGGAAATGTGAGAATAAGACTTTACATTACTTAAAGAAGAAACTTAAAGGACATGTGCAAAATTGCTTTTTGGCTCATTTTGGCATTCTGAAAATTTCTCTCTAACCATATAAAATGGGGAAATTAATTAACGTTAAGGCCTCACAAAGAGAAAGGAATCTCCCCTGATCTTTGGCCAAGAATTTTCCTTTAAACACTCCTCAGCAATCTCGCAAGGTAGGCATATCATCATCTTTCATAGACCAACTGAGACGTGGGATGCTCAGCCAGCTCTTTCTACATTCTCTGGCAGGGAGGGGGTCTGAAGAAAAGCCTCGCCTGCTGGCTGTAATGCGTTTTCAAGTAGAAGAGTGAAAAGCAGATAGAGGTGGAAAGTGTGAGAGGCAAGAGTGCATATTTGGTTCATTAAACAGATTAGTATAATTTAAAAACTGAAAATAAAGTGACTTCCAGCTTCGTGCCATCGGCCCTATCCTTCCTGGTAACAGAGAGGAAACATTAGGCTCTTAGAAAGAGGGATGAAAACATCTTTGGACTAGAGATGAAGCACTTACTTATTTTTCTTCTCTTCAGGAAATTAAGGTGGTGACGATTACTAAAAACAAAATGACCCTATGACAAATTCCTGCAGGAATTGCTGCCATAAAATAAGTTTGCTTACTTTCTTGGATTTGTACTTGTTTGTGTTCTAAGAGTCTTTTTTTTTTTTTCAGACTGTACAAACCTGCAAGGCTTGGGTGAATCATAAACCTTTAATCACTCTTGCTGACAAAAGTCTACATATTTTAGACGCTTTCTTTGGAATGAGCCTGAGGAATATTTTTGGAGCCAGACAGCATAATTACACTCATTACTTTTGGACCGAGCATATTTGACTATTGAAAAACAATGAAAAATGTCATTAGTCATCTTATATTTCCTGTGCACATCCAAGAATATTTTCAAATTATTCACATCTAGTAAAAATGTACATAACTTCAAAGAACAATTATTGGGTCCCTTATGCATGATCACTGGGGTATCTTACAATCGAGAAAGACAGTTTCTAGAAATGAACTCAAACAATTAGAGTAGTGTGGATATAATTTGAAAAGTGGTCTCCAAGTTGATAGTTTTAAGTAATCTCACTTACATGCTTGAGTCTGGAAATATTTATATACTTAATTTTAAAATTATATACTTAAGGGCTGTGGAGGTAGCTCATCAGTGTAAGTACCTGCCTGGCAAGTGCAAGGATCTGGGTGTGATCCCTGGTACCGCATGCTATACCTGCCCATGCCCTGTAGGCCACCTATACTGGGCGTGGTGGCTCATGCCTGTAATCCCAGTGCTGGGAAGGCTGAAACAGGAAGATCACTATAAGGTCAAGCTACATAGAAAGACCCTGTACTAAATAGATGAATAAATATTTTTAAAAAAGGATTACATATATTTAAGAATTCTACTCAGAAGCCTAATATGGTGACACATGCTTATGGGCTGAAGCAAGAATATCACAAATTCTGTCCCAGCTTGGATAATTTAGCAATTTAGAAAGACCCTGTCTCAAAAAAAAAAAAGTTTATGAAAAGCCCTACATTCAATCCCAAGTGCCACAAAAAATTGATCTTTATAGCGTAGAACTTTCTTCCAATAAAATTATGGATGGATGTATCATTAATTTCAATAGCAATTTCACATTTTGTTTATTGTTAATAATTCTTCACTATGATTTCTTTCTTTTGAATTGATAGCTTGCAATTAAGGACAAAAATCTGTACATATTGAATATTATATGCATAGGTACTTTGTACATCAAAACCAAGATAAAGATATCTAACATTTCAAATACCCCACAAGTTCCCTGTGCTTCTTATAACTAGTAACTTCCCTGCAGAGTAACAGCTGATCTGACCTCAAATCACAGTAGATTAGCTTGACCTACTTTCAAATTTCATGAGTAGAATCATCAAATTAAACTCTGTTCCTGATTTCTTTCACCTACCATCACTCTACAAGATTCATGAATGTTACTTCGTGAAGTGGCGTTTTGATTTTTTGTGACATTAAATATCCAATTATATAGTTAAGTACAATTCATTGACCTATTCCAAATTAGTTTTAGTTTGAAGTTGCTGTAGTAGAGAAACTCCTGCACAGGTCCATGTGTAGAATTAATCACTTTGTCTATTGAACATGTTGATAGTGGAAGAATTTCTGGTTATACTTATGCTTAGTTTTCATGAGTGTTTCCAAAAATTTCCAAAGTGCTTCTACCAGTGTACTTTCCTGTGTTTCTTAAATGATACAAAAAGAAAGACTGGCACTTTGCTTCCCTATGCTTATCTTTAAACTATTTCTTTACATGAGTTTACTTCTAAGAGAAGCTTTGATATAATAAAATTTTTGCTATTTTATTTTCCTCTCTGCTATCTTATAGCTATTCTCACTCACTGGATTTGTAGTCTCCACCTTGGTTCTCAGAATTTTCTCCACAAACACAGGTGATCTTTATGACCTTTCTATTGATTGATGGGTCCTCTACATACTTGGAGTACACTGCTAGCAAGAGAGTGGGCCATGTTCTTTTCTCTTACCTTCTGCATATAGGACAGGATTCTGGCCCACAGCAGAAGAAGGGCTATAACTTAGCCTATGGGTGAACAGACATGAGACACAGAGCTTTTACAAAAATAGTGTGACAACTTCAACAGCAAGCCTCTCATCAAACTCAAAAAAATATAGGAATAAACTCAATTTCAAGGCCATGGTTACCAATACCTGTGCCTCTGTTTTGTCATCTCTCAGGATTTCATCATTAACTTGCCCACATAATAACCCTTGGTGAGGTCAAGGTTCTGATTCTTAGGCAAGGAAACAAAACATCATTGACAATTCTCCCCAGCTGCATGCTTCAGTGGTTCCAGATATATGAATCAAACAAATACTGGCAACAATATTCTGTCCAAACAAAAAGGAAATGAAAGGTGCAGACTGTTTGTTAAACATTTCAAAGACCCTGAAAATGTAGCCAGCACCAAAATCAATATTTGTGTTTTAGTTTTTGCTTAATTTGAACTACTAATGCCTGCACCAAAGATAAAAGCAATTTGAAGTGGAATTTGCTTCTTCCCCCATTATTGTTTTTGTTTTTAACATTTTCTTGTGATACATTGTGGGAGAAGTAGGCAGTTGATTTAAAAGTTCCAGTGATTGAAAGAAACACTCTTGTTTACTGGGAAACAATATCAGAATACTATATTGGAAGTGTTAGCCATAATAGCCTTATTATATATTGTTTATCTCATAATTCTCTAGTTTAATAGATGTGAACAAAATTGAGTTTCATAGGTATGTCTCTGTCTGTCTGTCTGTGTTATTAAATAGCAAAATAAAGCTATAATGCTTACAAAGTAATGACGATGTTTTAAGACTTTTCCTTATATAATGACGTTATACTATGACAGAATAATAGTTACTTATTTATGTTTTGCCAAACCAGAATATGAAAAAGAATGGGAAACAAAAATAAATGGTCAGACACATGAACAGCCTAAATATATGTTTTTAAAGCACTGCATAATTTCACCCAGGGACCATTTACTTGTAATTAAGACAAAACCCTAAGCAACTTTGGATTTTTATTTCAAAGAGAGTAGGACAAAAAAATTCATGAGAATGTGAAATAATGTTATTGAAAGGCACATGACTAGTTGTGAGAAGTATTAATGAATAGCAAGAAGATTACAAAATATAGCAGAAAAATCTTGAGTATTTTGTTACTATTACTAAAGAAGAAAACAGCACAGCTGCTTTCTTCAGGGAAAACAGCCTAATATGATATCAGATACTTTTAATGTCCTGTCCTGTCCAGTGGGTCAGTCAATGAAGGTCACCTGGGAGAGGAGTAGGGAATGGAGGAGGGGACAAAGGACAGAAGATGCAAGAAATGGAGACAAGACAAGAGAGTCTGATCAAGTCTCCTTTATTCAGGGGAGGTGTTGGGTATAATAAGGGAGTGTAGGAATGAGGAAGTCTTGGCTCTTGAAGTCAGCAGCTATCTAGGCAATGGAGGAAGGTCCCACCTCTGGGGCATAGCACACGATTCACGGGGAATGGGCAAGGCGGGAAGGACCAGAAACTTAACTCAGCAGGGGAATAGAAACTTAAGAAAATGGCTGACATGGGGCCGGGGAGATGGCTCAGTGAAATAAGCGCTTCCCTGGCAAGCTCAATGGCCTGAGTTCAATCCCTGGTTCTGCCAAAAAAGAAAATGGCTGACACTATTATAAAATGGATACCAGTTAATGGCTTCCCACAGGTCTCCCTTTTTACTTTAACTCCAAAGGCCATTACTCCTTGAGGGGACTGTGCCTGTCTTGGGTCAAGATGCTTTCACATGGAGCCGAAGACCTTTCCCATCATAGGAAAGCAGGGCAGCGGAAGGCCCAGTTCCTGTCTTAGGTGGCGGTCGGTAATGCGTGTGAGCTTCTAGTTGCCTGTCTCTGGCTATCCAGTCCATTGCACCAAGGTGAGAAAACCACATTACCCAGTCAGGGCATCATCATAGTGCTCTCTCGAGCTCGGTATAGTTTTCTCTATCGGCCACCTCAAGCCTGTGGTAATGGATCTATATGGGTTGTGTTTTAATGGGATACAATTGTTGTTTAACAAAAATCATCAGCCTATTGAAAAGACAGGGCCCTATTGATAAAAGTATTAATAGTCCAATCAAGGGTCCCAATAGGGGGAGAAGGTAGGGTAGTACTCCGTTCCATGCGCTCCGGAAAGGGTTTTCAAATAGCTCTCTTCTCCTCTTAATAAGATCTTCCTGAAGTCTCTTTATTTTATCTCGAACAATACCGGACTTGTTTGTGTAGAAGCAGCAGCATTCCTGTAAAGCCAAGCAGATCCCTCTCTGCTTTGCTGTTAGGAGGTCTAAGCCCCTCCTATTTTGCAAGACTACTTCTACTAATGAATCTTTCTGGTCTTGGATATCTTGGATAGTACCAGACAGTGTTTAAACATCATCAATCAGCTGATTAGATAATTTGGTATAAGAATGTACTGCTACTCCCAATCCTGCTGTGCCTGTCCCCATGGCCACCATGACTCCTAGCCCCACTAATAAAGGGATGAACTGGACTGCCCTCTTTGTGAGGCCCATAACATAATCTAAACTGGGAAGGGGTACAGGATCATTACCAGAGATGACATCTATATCGGGCAATACAATTGCCATGACACACAGTCCTGTCCAGTTGGTAGGTAAATATGTGAAGGCTAAACTTCCCCCACATACAAACACATGTCCCATTTTTGGGCAAATAGGGCTACTGTAGTTAAATATTTGATTGCAGCTGGTGAAGGTAACAAATCCAACATCAATAGTGAAGCTATCATTGTGGAAGCTTCCTTGTATACAGGAATTCCATAGGAGATAATCCCCCCCGGAGAGCATGGCTCTGACTAATGCCTGCCAGTCCTCGGGAGTAAGCTAATTGTTGGCCACAGTTTCTAAAACGGCTGTGGTGTATGTATGGAGCCATGGCTCTGTATTGGGCAACTGCCGTTTTTAGTTCCTTTAGTACTTTAAAATCGAAACTAGTGTAATGGTGCCAAATCTATCCTTGAGCGCCTGTTGTTTCTGATACCACAAATGCCTCTGCCTTATCTAGATCTATGGGTGGGTCTAACAGGAGGAAGCTTTTGGGGATAGTACCCCTCACAGGTGGCCTTTGAACACAGGGGGCCTTTGGTCCGGTTATATTTTTATTTTTGGGTTTTCCTGATTTTAATCTTTCTAATTGGATGATGAGGTCTTGGTGCTCTTTCTCTAATTTTATCTGTTCTTTGAGAAGTTCAATTTTGCCTTTTAATTCCTTTCTGGGGTCAGAGGCTGAACATGCCGAAGGAGGTGCACTGGAATCAGTGCTATATGGTGGAGGGCCCTGAACCTCGGGCAGCCCATCTCAGCCCTGATACCAAGCGGCTTCCTCCTCCAGTTCATCCCAATCAACTTCATTATAATCGGCTTCAACTTGAAGAGGTTTTGGTAGTTTGGGATATATTTTTTTTAACTTTGAGCATAGCTCCTTCTAAATCAAAGGGGTTCATTTTCTCCTCGGGCTGTAATTTGGAATTTGGCGGCTCTGGCTTCCTGGTTTTGATTTCAAGATTCTGTTCCCTTACAGGAGGGCACACACCCTTAGGGGGTTCTTTGTCCTTTTTTGGCTTATCATGATCTCTATCATCATCACTATTGAAAGACACAAGATCTTCCTCTCTATTTTTTATGTCTGTCTGTCCTTGTTCCTTTTGTCCTTTAAGATGGGTTTTACCCTTTTGTCCCTGTAGTATATTTTCACCCCCTTTTTTTTTTTAATCACATTAACAACAACTGGGTCACAGTGTCTCTGGGATAAGATTTCATCAATTAAATTCCAGTAGGAAAAGGCCATAACTGGGACCTTTTCAGGTCCAAAAGTTTCATAATAATACTTAAGAGCATTACCAATGCTTTTCCATTGCCTCTGATCAATAGTTCCTTCAATAGGGAACCTTTGGCAAACTTGTTTAATATATTCAAAATATTGACACAAATCCTTAATTTTAACCTCTACTCCTCGCATCTTTAATGCTTTACTCAAGCTTTCAACAAATATCTCATGTTCGTTTAATGCCTGTCCCATTGCTGAAGGAAAAGGAAAAAGGGGGGTGCCATCTGCTTACCGAGGTTCAGACATCACAGCAGGCAACTGTGGCGCAGGCCTCTTTTACTTTCACTCTTGCGTGCTCACTCGGCGGTTCCATCACTGAATCCTCCATACCAGGGGCCCCACGTTGGGCGCCACTTGTCCCCTCCAGTGGGTCAGTCAATGAAGATCACCTGGGAGAGGAGTAGGGAATGGAGGAAGGGACAAAGGACAGGAGACGCAAGAAATGAAGATAAGACAGGAGAGTCTGATCAAGTCTCCTTTATTCAGGGGAGGTGCTGGGTATATAAAGGGAGTGTAGGAATGAGGAAGTCTCGGCTTTTGATGTCAGTAGGTATCTAGGCAATGGAGGAAGGTCCCACCCCTGGGGCATAGCACGTGATTCACGGGGAATGGGCAAGGCGGGAAGGACCAGAAACTTAACTCAGCAGGGGAATAGAAACTTAAGAAAATAGCTGACACTGTTATAAAATGGATACCAGTTAATGGCTTCCCACAGTGTCCTGTCTTTTTTAAGCTCTAAAAACAGGGACAGTGACTGGATGCAGGCAGATGTGAGCTAAAAGCTCCATATCTAGGTTATATGACGTGGACTTTTGTGCCAACATGTTTCTTTTACTTAGAGTTGAAGAAATAGACATTACTAAAATTTATGAAAAGCTCCCTAATCAAAATCAAAGGTATGTTGAACAGCTTGAGAATATCCTAGGAGCTCAATTTTTTATTTATAATTTCAGTCTACCCAGACATCAACCTCTGTTTTTGGATATATTTCCAAACAATTGTCTTGTATAATCTACTATGCAGTGATCATACTCAAAATTGTATGATAGCAACACAAAACAAGCATGTGGACCAGTGAAAGGCCACACATGATTGTTCAACTAATCTACAAATGTGCCAAGAACCTGAAACGGGAAAGATCAATTTCTTTGAAACATAGTGCTGGAAAAATGAGCTACTCACCTACAAAAGAAAAATGATTGGGACATTATCATGTGCTATACACTTAATGCATTTATAGAAAAATGGATGAAACTAGAGGCTATATCCATAAGTGAAGTAAATCAGACTCACATGTGTAAATATCATATTGTCCCCCTAGTGTAAGAACCTGAAAGAATAAATAAAATCTAAAAGTAATAATGGACATAGTAAAGTGGAAGGAAAGCAAACATAAGGAATAAACAATGAAGATGAAAGAAAGGGATAAAAGATAAGGAAAAAAGTAAGGGGAAAAAATCATGGAAGTATATATTTGGGATAGTTGAGATGAGTGTAGTACTTATTTCCATCAGTGTTTTGTAGGTAGCAGTTAGTGTTCAAAATTTTCATGTTGACTAACTCCGTATGCTACTATCTATATTCTGAGCAACTACATTGAAGACAGCAAAGTGCAATACAAAAACCACCATCTACCTCTCATCTTGTTCTTCTAAATGTGTACCATTTCTAAAGTCTTATCATTTAGTATTTTCTCTTCAAGATATTTTTAAATAAAGTAAACAAAGACAAGAAAAAAATCAGTTTATTGAAAGTAAGCATTGATGTTTAACTTTTTGACCAATTTTGCATACCTGTATCTATTAATCTGAACAACAGATTTGACAATGAAAATATGTAACATAACAACCATTGTTAAATTTTTATTCTTGCTTTGAAGCTGTACCATTTGTACTGTTGCTTATTACTCTATTCTTGCCTTTGTTTCTGCTCTTTGTTTTTACTCTTTAAAATAAAATTTTAAAAAATTGGAAAAGAAAAAATTTACAATGTGTTAAAATTTAAAATAAGTGAACAAATAGTGTACTAGTAAAATAATTTCAATATTAAAAATACATATTACAAGTCTCCGAAAATATAACTGTGTGGTGTTTGTTATTTTAGAAACATTGTTTTAGACAGATGGCTACTGGAAAATATTAGCTTAGTTAGAGATATTTTTAATAATCTACATATATTTAACTTTTTCAAAAGTGTAATAGCTGTGTAAATGTACATATCTCACTGTCTTGCTGGATCCTAATTACTGGACCTCTAGATTTGTAACAGTATTATAGTATTAGAGTCTGTGGTATAGTGATTAACTTTGAATATACAATATCATGCAATGAAAGTATATTTGCCAAATAAATCACAAGAAATGAAATTATACTTATAATGCTGTTTCCAACAAAACTACTGTTGATAAGGCTTGTATTAGTATGCCTTTTTACTAGTAATATACAAGGGTATCTGTTCCAGAAGTCACAAATACATTGCAGATTTAAAGTTTTTTCTGTATTCACAAATATCCAAGCTTCTATCACAAGTTTTCCTCATATATGTCATGTGTGTACTTTGGGCTGCTGTGGTCTCTTCTGTGGTGACTAACCAAATGCAATTTGACTCCTTGGCTTCTTTATCTTAGAACCTAAATGGTTGAACCAGCCACCACCTGGATAATGCAATTTTCATATAGTAGAAAGCATGACAAGAGATGGTGGTTATGGCAAATCAAACATTCTTGTAGAAATATTCATATTACATCGACACCAAACATGTCTAAGACTAAGTCAGTAGAACAAGAAATATACTCAATATGTGGAAAGGTATTGCAAGGGAGATAAGTCATTATTTTAAGAGGGAGCAAAATCTTGACATTGTCTCACATCAAACTATAATATTCATCCATAATAAAGGAAACAATCACCAGAAGAGAAAACTTAGAGAACATGCCAGGCCATTTGTGATACATCTATTGAAAGATTAAGGCCCAAAAACCTGTAAGGAGTTCCATAAACTCAGTACCAAGAAGTTAAATAACCCAAATAAGGAAAGGGCAGTGTACCTGAAAAGGTATTTCTCTAAAGAAGTGCAAATAGCTCAATATTACTAACCATAAAAGGCATTAAAAATAAAGAGAAAATAGAATGTCATCTTACACCTGTTAGGATGACTGGTATTAAAAAAATACAGAAGAGATAATAATTGGAAAAAATTGACAAAAGATGAAACCTCTCCACTGTTTTGTGGAATACAAATAATATAGCTTTTAAGGAAAATCACTGCAAGTTTTTAACTATTGTAAATACAACCACCATATGAGTCATCAATTCTGCATACACAGCTATTCCTTCACTTACAACTGAATCCATCCTAATAAGCCAATCATAAGATAAAAATATCACAAGCACAAAATGCAATTAATGTGACTAATTTACCAGCTTAGCAATGTGAAGCACATTAGATCATCAGTTGTCCACCCATATGATCCAGCATCTGACAGGGACTTGTAGCTCACTTGTACTTCTCCACATTGCAAGAGAGTGCACTACTACATGTCTCCAGGCTGGGACAAGGTCAAAATTCAAAATCTGAAGTATGTGAGGTACAGAATATATGTCCTGATTGTACCATCCTGAAATAAAAAATGCATATGTTTAACCATCATTTTAGGTATTGCAGAGAAAAAAATACAATCAGTATGTTGAAGAAATAGTCCCTATGTTCACTATGTTGCCCATAGCCAAATTATGCAATCAACTTTCATGTGTGTCAAAAGATAGCTGGACGCAGAAAATGTGTTATACACACATACACAATAGAATATTATTCAGTGTTTAAAGAGCAAGAAATTCTGTCATTGGAAATAACATAGATGAACCTGGAGGACATTAAGCTATGTGAAATAAGACTGTCCAGAAAGACCAATGAATTTCATAATCTTAATTATCTATGAAATCTTAAAAGCCAGACTCATAGAAACAGAGTAAAATGGTGGTTGCCAGGGTCTGGTGTGTGTGTGTGTGTGTGTGTGTGTGTGTGTGTGTGTGTGGACATGTGTGGACATGTGCTGGGGTACTATAGAGATGATAGTCAAATAATAAAACATTTCAATTAGGCAAAAGAATAAGTTTAAAAGATCTATTATACTACATTCTATGACCAATAGCAATGTATATTTGAAAGTTGCTAGGAAAGTAGATTTGAAATGTTCTCATCCCAAAAATATGGTAAAAATGAGAGATAATGAATACGTCAATTAACTTAATTTAGCCATCCCGTAATGGGTCCATATATCAAAATGTCATATTTTATACCACATATGATTTCAAAGTGCTAATCATAAAAAAAGAAGGGCCTGGGAGATGGCTCAGTGAAAAAAGCACTTCCCTGGCAAGTGCAAGGGCCTGAGTTCAATCCCTGGCTCCAAAAAAAAAAAAAAAAAAGAATTTCTTTGCACACAAGACTTTGGCATAAACTATTTTTTCCAAAGAAGCTACACTAAAATAATTGATATCTAGAAATGTGCCTAACAAGCAGACCATGAGTGTAGAGATTCAAGAATCAGAGTTCATGGCTTCTAGCTGTAGAACAATTTGGCCTAGGAACATTACAATATTCAGCAGATTTATTAGCTCCAGAAGTAATTGTGGTGATTGGATGATAGGAAAATGAAAAAATCAAGGCAAAAAAATTCAGAGAAGGTTAAGAATTCTATAAAAGAACACTGCTTTCATTTGCTCAAGCAGGTCTTAATTTATAAATCAGACATGAAGCAACAAGGGATTGTTACATGAACATCCAAGATCACATCAGATCTCACAAGTTGTAAGATTAAGAAGGGACTTGAGTAAGCTACTGCATAAGGAGATGGTACATATGTTAGTTGGACACTATCAAAACTGCAGGACACAAATAATTTGGAAAACAGGTGATCTTCTCCTATGTCACCTCTCTCTGTTGAAATACTGCCTTTCTCTATTTGTGGCCTTACAGAGGCTCACAACACTCAAAAAACAAAAAAGAAAAACCACATGGGCAGACAAAACAATGTGATCTGGCTAGAAATAGGCAGTAGCTACAATGGAGATTTATTTAAACAAGTCCCTGAAAAGGTAAATCTTCACCAGGGAAACTCAGTCTGTGAGACTGGAATTCCAATCCCCAGAAGATTTGGTGCTACCTAGGAGGAAGACATTATTACAAGCAAAGTTTTATACTCATCTCTATACACTAGATAACATTCTGATATTATACATCTGCAAAAGGTGACTAAGGTTATTTGTTTAAGTTAACACAGATATCATGGACTTCACAACCTTCTACTTGTGATTGTATTAGATTAACTAGTAGTATCACCAGCACATAATACCATTTCCAAAATGATAATTTTATTTATGTATTTATTTGTTGTTGTTTCCATAGTTTTATTGAGAAACAAATAGCAATGAGACAGTTTCAAATCAAATTGGTAGGACAGTTTCAATAATTAACACATTGTATACATTCTTCCTAGTGGTTAATTGCTGTATGAGATGTGGACATGATAACCTATTTACAAACACTGTTAGACAAAACCCTCTATTCATTAAGAGACTGTAACTATATATCTATCCTAACCACTTTGAATACACAGATACAAAA
>NW_004524658.1:9175463-9177456 GCF_000260255.1 Octodon degus | reverse complement strand
AATTAACCACTAAGAAGAATATATGCAGTGTATTATTTGTTGAAACTGTACTTCCGATTTGATTTGAAACTGTCTCATTGCTGTTTATCAATAAAACTTTGAAAAAAAATGCCCAAGAAATGCTAGACTCGCTTGTAGCCATTTGGCTCCCCAGGAAGATGGCAGTAATCCACTACAAGGAACACCAAAAGATAGAGTCTCCAGTGGCCCAAGGAAATGCTCTAGCAGATGCCACAGCCAAGGAGGTGATGTAAAAACCAGTGGGGCCATTCTAGACGCTCTTGCCTGTCCTGCCGCCCAGAGTGCTAGAGCAGCCCACCTACTCTGATGCAGACCTTAAAACCATGTCAACACAAGATGGCTGGCAGATGCTGCCAAACGACAGGATCCTCCTTCCTGAGAACCGAAAAAACTGAATCAAATGACTAAGGAAACCAGCCAGCAGTGTCTCTACTGTGCTCACATAAACTCCAGCAGGATTCCTGCTGAACCTGGACAGCAAGCTCAAGGTATGTCTCCAGGGAACATTGGGAGATTGATTTCACTAAAATAGGTCCAGAAAAAAGAGAGTATCATTGTCTTCTCTTATTTTCTTCTTGTCTTAGCAGATACCTTCACCAGATGGCCAGAGGCTTATGTCACCTGATCAGAGTCAGCTCTAATAGTGACAAAAAATGTTACTGACAGAGATTATTCCAAGATTTGGCCTACCCATTAATATGGGGTTCCGACAATGGCCCAGCTCAGATGACCAAAAGTCTAACCCAGGCCCTAAAATTAGAGTCAGATAAAAATAAATAATTAAGTCAGACTCTTAAAAAAACTATTTTAAAGCTAGGGTTTAAAAAAGCTGGCAAAAACTAGTAAGTCTCCTTCTTTTTGTTCTATTGAGAGCCCACTGTGCTTCCTACATACAAGGGATCACTCCCTTTAAATCTATGTGAGGAACTTGTTAAGTCCTTACAGACTCTACAGCCTACTCTACAGGTTACACACTCCCTCTTCTGCCATCAACATCCAAGACCAGAATGGCCTGACCATCCACTGGTTGCAGAACCTGGCTCTCTGATCTGGATCAAGAAGCAAGACCTGTCAACTCCTAGACCCTGCTGGACTAGACCATACCTTGTTGCCTTGGGCACTCCCATTGCAGTCAAGGTAGCAGGAAAAAAAATAGATCCACCACTCCCACATTTAGCCCTCCTCAATGGATCAACAGTTCGATAAGTGGACTTTTCAAAAGACTGCTGAGGCCCTCAAGGTCAAACAGATCAGATGTGGCTCTATTGGTTCTTATTAGGTCTAACAGAGGCCCAGCACTCTCCCATCACTTATATGTCGTGGCTGACTTGGACCTTAGATGAGGCAGAGGTTGCTAAAAACTAGATGGTCCTCCAAAACAGAAGAAGACTTGATTTTCTGTTCTAAAACAAGGGAGCCTTTGTTTGGCAATTAAAAAAACTTGTTTTTATACAAAACATTCTAAAGTAGTCAGAGATAGTCATAATAAATTTAAAAAAGAGATTATAAGATGAAAACAAAAAACAGTGCTGGCTGCAAAAATGAGAGTTGATATAAAGATATTTTTCACTATGTCCCCTTGGTCGACCACCCACCTTGCTGCCCTAGCTGGCCCATTGATACTTTTGATGTTAGCCCTAATTATAGGGCCATCCATCATTTACTGCTTGATAAAATGCATACAAAACCAAGTACGAACTAAATGAATCAAGGGTTTGAATCATGTACTAAAATCAGTGTGGAATGTGATGAGCTATGGTTAAACTAATGTGAAAAATGTTACTCTTTTCAAATTTCTGTGACCCTGTTTCCTTGTCATACCGCAAAAAGGCTTAGTGTACCATTGATAAATCAATAGACTGATAGTTCCCAGAATACACCTACAAAAAAAGCAAAGTAAAGATCAAAATGTTTCTAGTTGTACAAATTAACTAAGGTGTTGCTAGCCAACTGAAAAGTGTTGCTGTGGTAG
>NW_004524658.1:9172766-9174002 GCF_000260255.1 Octodon degus | reverse complement strand
TTGAACTAAGTCCCCCACAGCTCAACATAAGAGCATGGCTTTACTTCTTATATTTCGTTTTCATACTTTTCTGCTGGATGGTTAAGACCAAGGTAAAGCAGGACCTATGCAACAAGAGTTGTAGCTTTTGGGCCAAAATGATAATTTTAATAAAAGCATAATGAAAGTCCACTTAAGGGCATTAGAAGTATGCAATGTGTTTTAGAAAGATTTTAATTCTGACAATCAAAATTAATCAGGATGTTTGTACATGTGGATATATTTATATCAAGAAAAAAATCCAACAGTTATGACTGTTAGTGACCCTTGGAGTCCAGAGGATACAGACCCGGCACATGAGTTAAACAAAATAGTGAAACTGAGGACACCAAACTAAAAATGGGTTTCAGTTAGATCATTGATTGGCAAATCACGTTCCATGCCTCCAGGATCATATTTCAAAGCATATGATACAGACAAAGGCAATCAACAGATAATAAGTCTTGCCTATTTACTATCAATTCTACTTTTCTGTTCTAAATGTTAAAATTCTGCCTAAAATTACATTAGGAAAGGACCTACTATTAAAATATAATATAAAAGTGTAAACCACGATTGGAAGGCTTCACACTTACCACAGGGGTACATCTAATATTGGACTCTTCCAATCCTTAGAATGACTCAAGAACTAGTATCAGAAAGGACCAATGAGAGACCAGTCCTAGCCCAGGTCCAGTGAGTGTGCGGAGAGCTTACTGCTACACTGCGCCGGCAGGACCAGTCCCAGACCAGGCACAGCGTGGGCCAGACCCTCTCCCAGCCACTTGGGCCGCCCTCCACAACTCCGCAGTGCCTCCCCCACCCCGCCCGCTGAATAGGATTTTCTGCCGAGTTCCGGGAGCCCCCAGACCCAGTCCTAGCCCAGGTCCGGTGAGTGTGGGAAGAGCTTCCTGCTACCCTGTGCCAGCGGGACCAGTCCCAGCCCAGGCGCAGCATGGGCTGGACCCTCTCCCAGGCCCTTGGGCCGCCCCCCACTACTCCGCGGTGCCTCCCCCACCCCGCCCGCCAAGTAGCAATCTCTGCCTCGCCCCGGAGCCCCCAGACCCAGTCCTAGCCCAGGTCCCATAAGTGTGTGCAGAGAGCTTCCTCTTCCCCCTACTTCACCTTGCCCCCTCCAGCAGAGCTCAGGCCTGCCATACACACCTGAGGTGTAATCCTGCAGCTGCAATCCCTGCAGAGTATAGAGGATAGATCCAA
>NW_004524658.1:9112273-9163111 GCF_000260255.1 Octodon degus | reverse complement strand
AAAAAGAATATGGGCAGAAGTAATTTTAACTAAATTCAGAAATTTTAAGTCTTTAAATATTTATTGCTACCCCTTTCTACTTTGAAAATTCTAATTATATGAATATAAGTTTCTTGATTTTGGCACAAGAGAAACTCTTTGTCTTCATGTTTATTTTAGACAATTATTATTGCTATATTCATTTAAGTTTGTAAATAATTTTTACAATGTGCAGTCTATTATTAATCCCATGTTATGTATTCATTTCAGAAATATTTTTCTAAAATTCACTGTCTACATCTTGTATCTTTCACATTTCAGTATTTGTCTACAATTTTTAATTTGCTAATTATTATTAATTTTCAATAAAGTTAATAATGAGAAAAAGAAAAAATCCTAAAAAAAAAAGGACCAACGATTTCTCATGAAACATTTAGGCATTATTGTGTACCTGCTTATAGGACCTCTCTCAATAGGCATCAACCTTAAAGTCAGTGAAACTATAATATTATAACTTCATCTAGCAAGATAAACATAATTTGGAGGGAGGGAGGCAGCTCTATACCTACAGCCAGGCTTGAATTTAGCTTTTGGCTTTAGGAGTGAAAAGCTTTAGGCAATAGTTTAAAATTGACATTAGCGGAGTCCTTACAGCCTGTCTCTGCTTGCCAGGCAAACAATTATTCTACTGAGCTATCTCCCTGGCCTAGCCCTTCTTTGCTTGCAGTGAAAACCACCTTGCAGTTAAGTTGGTGGCATTGGACTGTGCTAAACATACAGGATTTGATTGGCCTGAAGGCCTAAACTGCTGAGAAAATGCTTGAGCGAGTAGAGACAGGCAGGTGTTTGATGCTGAGGGTGGTTATTTGGACACAGGAGGTGATGCATGGCAGGATGTGTCTGAGCATCCACGCGAGAGCTCAGGAGCAAGGAAGAAATGGAATTCATTTTTCTAAGACACAGAGCAGTCCAAAGAATCCCTTTGGATGCTGAGCAGTTTGGAGGGCTTTTGAGTTGTTAGAAGCCAGGCTTAAGGTCATACTGAGTTACAACTGGCTTCAGACTCATTTATTCTTTGGAAAACGTAGAAGAGCCATAGCTTACCAACAGTATGAACAAGCCTCATTTTCAAGTTTTATTCATGCCTGATTCTTTTTCCCAAGGCTTTTTATATTTCTTTCTTCTTTTCCTACTTAGGTTACAGCTTTTCTGTAAACCAGGTAAGCCCCTGTTGGATATTTTTTTCCCTCTAGTAAGATCAATTTATCTTGCCTGACCTCTGCAGCCAATTATACTATTTTAAAAGCTCCCAAGGTGTCAAAGCTAGAAAATTTTCAGAATCTGCTGTGAGCATCAAAAAGTAAATCCCTTCATTAAATAAAATTTCAATTTCTAACAAGTTCTGCCTAAGATACAATATGAAAAAAAAAAAAAAAAAAAAAAAAAAGAAAAAAAGAATGACACTCTGAGGAAGAAACACAAAAAAACACCAGAAAAATCCATCCTTGCTCTTTGGCAATCCACTTCCCAAATTGCTGGAGGAAATCAGCAAGCCCAAACAGCAGTGTCTGTCCTCCACTTCCCAAGCCTTGTCCCTCCACTTCCCAAGTGGTAGGGCATGAGGACCAGTGAGCTTTAAGGGTTTGACAATAGAGGAATCTTAGGAAGTGAGGAAGAGTGAATTTGGACTCTTAAAATTTATTCCTAAGAGAAGAAAAGAAAATAGCAAACCAATAAATGAGAAGATGGTTTCCTAATAGTCAGCATATCAGAAATAATTGGAGAGTAAGAAGAAACACAGCCTAGGAGGTAGTTATTCACCTTGAACTGGGCCAGTTAGGAAGAAAAAGAGAAGCTCGGAGTGAGAAGAGAGGAATTCTCAGCTAGTGCCTGGGTCCAGGCTGAAGAAGTTGTGGTCTGCCTTCCAAACTCCTACTTTCCAATTCCCTTCCTGTGCCAGAGTTTCTCCAGTTCCACAACTTGTCAAAATGCAAGTCCTGATCCCAGGGACCTGGGGGTGGGACTGGAGCCTCTGACCACTGTTACGATTCTTCTGATGAATGTTCATCCAGAGACAGTCTCCAAATATACAATCATGACATCTCTTACAAGGTTTAATAGAAGGTGCAATGCCATAGCCTATCCGTCACTGCTCAGATAAACAGAGCCAGTGGGGTGTGTGTATATGCACACATGTGTTTGTATACAGAGAGAGAAGGGTTTATTTTAAGGAACTGCCTTGTGTTATTGTAGGAGACTGAAAAACCTGAAATTTTTAGGGCACATCCACGCTGGAAATTAAAGGAAGAATTAATGTTCCAGTCTTGAGGCTGAAATTATTCTTCTCCAAGAAATAGTTTTATTTTGAAGGCCTTCTATTGAAAGAAAGAATGAATGAATTATGAAAAATAATGTATTTTATTTAACATCAACTGAATAGGAAAGTGAATCACATGTACAAAGTACCTTCACGGAAATATCAAAATTAGGGTTTAAAAACTGAAAGCCATCGTCTATGCCAGCTAACACATGAAATTAATATGCAACAGAAATAACTATCAGAAAAATATGCTTTCTTTTGCTTAACATGTCCTGGAAGTCATTCTTGATCAATATATGTGTAATATTCAATTTATGTAAATACATAATAATTATAGTCTTTTAATTTTTAATTTTTAGCTACCATTTGCTATTAAAAATAGCTTCAGTGAGCACTCTTGGAAAAAAGTATATAATTGTAGATCTACACATGGCCGTAGTATAAATGTCTATATCTGAAAATAAC
Organism: Octodon degus; assembly: GCF_000260255.1. Taxonomy (NCBI): domain Eukaryota; kingdom Metazoa; phylum Chordata; class Mammalia; order Rodentia; family Octodontidae; genus Octodon; species Octodon degus. Next base: position 9,160,347 of record NW_004524658.1, on the reverse strand, counting down.
AGAAGTACATAAATTCTTGTATTTCATAATAATTGATACATTGTCCTCAAAATACCTATTGCTGGTTTACATATGAACAAGCGGAGTAAGCATTACTGTGCCTATGTGCTCACAGTGATGCAGCACATTGGGAAATATTTTGAAATTTGCCACTTTAATACATAAAATAAAATAGCTTGTTTCAGTTCTAAGAATGGGCACTTTTTCTTACTCTGACAAACTATTGTACTTTCTTTCCTTCTATGATTATTGCCATTTTTCTTGGATCATTGATTTCTTTGTCATTATCTTATTAGAGCTTAATATACTTTAGGGACTTTGCCTTTATTTTTACATATACAATGAATACATATTTTATTCATGTTTTTTGTCTTTCAAAATCATTCATTGTGTTTAAACGATTCAAATATTTTAATTTTAACTTTTAAAAAATATTTTATTTACTTAGTAGAGGGTCTCACTATGCAGCTCAGACTTGTAGTGATCCTCCTGTTTCAGCCTCCCCAGTGCTGGGATTATAGGTGTGTACTACCACTCCCAGTTTCAGTGGCTGGCACAGCACCCCTGCCATTCTGGATTCATCATAGCATGTGGTAGTGGGGACTGAACCCATGTCCTTGTTCTTGCTAGTCAGGCACTTAGACTGCTGAGCTACCTCCCCTGACTAATCTTAACTTTTATGTAAAACTATTAGTCTTTATTTTCATGAATCCTGGGCTTTATGTCATGGTCTACAAGTGTTTGCTTCAAGAAGATATCAATAATTCTTCTATAGTTTCTTCAACAGCTAAGTATATGGTACATCATTTTTCATTAAAATCTGTGCATCATCTCATTTATTTTAATTGTAAAGATTAATAGAAAGTCACTGCTTTCTCATTTTTACCACTCTGGCTAGCTGACTTTTCCAAATTGATATGTTCAAATATTCTTATTATTATTGCATCATAAATTCTATATATAGTAGCTCTTTTTATAAAATATCTATTCTAGAATATCTGTTGTCAAAATTTATCACTGATTTTCTATCATATGTCTAATACCTAAGGGTAAAGATCCAGAACCCTTACTATTCTTACTTTTTGAAACTTTTCTTTCCTTTCTTGTAAACGTGAATTTCTATCAAAAACTTTTTGTTACTATTTTAACTGGCACTCAGAGTATATTTTATATGGGGGTTGTATTTCCCTTAAAGAGATTAAAATGTTTATTGAGAAAATAAATTTATTCTTTTTGCATTATATAAATACACGTAGAGTGCATAGAAATATTTGGTGTAACTTTTTTCATCTGTGCTTTGTCCTTTTCTTCACATATATCTTTAGTTAACGAATCGTTCCCTCCCTCTCCTTTCTTTCTCTCTTCCTTTCTGTTATTTGTTCTGCTTCTTTCACTTGCTCTCATGCTCTTTTACATTTTTGCTCTCAATTAACTAACTCTTGGGCTCAATAGTTTTTATGTTTTCTTTCTTGTTTTATAATTCATTTACATTTATATTGTTATTTCTTGTTCTTTTCTTTTCTTATATTTACTTTGCTGTCTTTTCCACAAATTATTTTAAATTGATACTGCATGTAATGTTTCCTCTCTGGGGGAAAATATCTATTTTGGTGAGGAAAATGGATTTTAAATATGTAAGTAGATTTCTTGCTAGTGTCTAATTTTCTTCTTACTTAGACTCTTACCTGTTGCTCAGATCTGTTAATTGAGCATAGTCTTAATCCCAGGCTTGATTACTTCTCTTAATAAGATGTGTATTGTTGCCCTGAACAAAGGAGATGATCTGCCTTGGTCTCCAAGAACTTTCCCAGCCCGCATAGCAGGTAGAGAGGTCTGCTCCTAACACTCTTCTGCAAAGTGAGGGATTGTTGCCTTCTGATGGACTTCCATATATCCACTTAGTAAAGTGTCAACTCACCTATCAATCACATCCTGAGCATCTGCTCTGAGTCCAGAAGTGGTATAGAAACCAGAAGCAAGAAGTACAGGGAAGGTGTTCCAATAGCACACAGCCCCGTGGAAGGTTCTCTCAGTGACACACATCTGGAAAATTCTGAGTTGTGATGTGGCATTCAGGATCCTCTTGCTGATATGACTGTTACTTGCCTTTGTGGCCACAGGTAAGCTATTTCTGTCCATATTCTGTTGATTTTTCTTTTCTCTTGTTTGACTCTGCTGCCTTTATTCCATAGTGCCTGTCTTTTCATTATGAGATTTTAGTTCTATACATCTTCTAACCAGTGAACCCTTTTATGCTTGATTTTGCCCCAAGTTTTATGCAGTACTTTAGCACATTAATTTTACATGCACTTTGCTGGTAAAGAAAAAACAGTTCAAAAACACACACAAAAAGGATACATATATTCTTAATATCACCAAAGATATACCACACCTATGCATTTTTATTTTATTTTATTTGAACTATTGACCTGTGATTTAATAGTCATTCTCCTTTCCAGAAGAAAATAACAAAAAGAAGTAGCTGGGGATGTAGCTCAGCAGCATACTTTTCTACTTGGCAAGTGCAAGGTCCTGAGCTTGATTTCTGGTACTTAAAAAAAAAAAAAAAGAACAGAAAAGACCTTTCACTTTCATAAAGGTTATATTCCCACATAAAACACTGTTCCTAAAGTCAAGATTGTTTAAGATAAAAAGCAACAACAATTAGCAAACAAAACTGTGGCACCAAGATGTATACATATGACTCTCAAATGAATATCTCAGCAAAAAAATTATGAATAATTTCATTCTGTTTGCCAAGTATAATTTGTAAATAATAGAAACTGTGCTGATCCAAATCCAATAACACCAAGCATCTCTTCCACATGAGAATCTCACTGTCATATAATAATATGATATCTGAGGACTTCTATAGTGGGGCAATTGGTTCAGGTTTATTAATGAATTTACTATTGTGGGTGAGGCCTACAGGAAAGCATCCTGTACTCTCTTCTATAGCGTGATTCCCAGCAGGCCTCCCAAGGGTAGCATTTGAGAGACTCTAGTGTATTATTACAGAACAGAGAGGAAGTGAGACACTAACTATACTCACTTTTTAAAACTTCTCAGAGTAAAACTTTTGACATAATGCCAAACATTGAGAAGAAAAATGAAGAAAAACAAAAAACAACTCTCCAGATGTTTTCCCTAAGTTAATGAATAGAGACTGCTGTTCCTATTGTTTTTACGGGGTGAGGAAGGAAATAATTCAGGCATCATAAAAGAATAACAGGGCCGGCAAGTAGACTAAGCTCCTGCCACCACCTGCCATGCCTGGCCTGCCCCCACCGCGCGCTGAACTGGCGACAGAGTCTGGGCGTCGAGGCACAAACCTGTAATCTCAGCACTGGGGAGGGTGAAAGCAGGAGGCTCACTATGAGTTCAAGTTGCGTAGTGAGCCCCTAGACCAAACATGAAAAAAAAAAAAAACCCTAAAAACAATAAATAAATAAAAGAATAAGGATTGGATATAATGTTAAAGGAAAGAAAGTACATGTTAAGCCCTAATATGAAGAAAACATGGATAAGGAGGTGAGCACAAGGTAATTAATCATCAAATCTTTAATGTGTTGGGGATGGCAGATTGATTTTTATAAGAAATTTCATACCCTTTCCCCCATCCATGCTTTAAGTCTTGTAACTCTGTATTCTTAACCTATCATGCAGGGCCCATGCTGTGACTTTTTTTGCCCAACGAGACATCAGCAGCCATGCGTCGTGCAGAATCCTCAACTGGACCTGCCCACCAGGCCTGGTGCTCGCGCTTCTGCTACAAACCCAACTTCTCGGGCTCAGCAACTCCTCCAGCAAAGACAAGAGCTTCCAGGAGCAGATCTGCCCCCAGCCTGCTCCTCAGAATGAAGTCTATCCCGTATCAGCTACTTCCCAGCCAACATAATAACTTTGAGAAAAGAACAAGTGCAGTAATTGTGTTTTAAGCTAGTGACATTTGGGGTATTTCATTACACAGGATTATTGTGAAAATACTTGACTTGTCTTGTGGAACCAAAGCAGAATGGAATTTAATAGATGTCTGTGAGAAATAAAGAGAAAGGACAAGTTTCCATGTAAATCTGTAGCTATCTTTCCTTCTGCACTCCCTAATATGGTGTATTTTTCCATTTTACTCTGTCTTGATAGAGTCTGCCCAATTCCTAAAAAAGCCAGGCACTTTCCTCCCTGGAGCTCCCCCAATGCTGCTGCTCTTTCTGTTTGCACTACTTACGGTCTGCCCCCACCCTCCTGCTGCACGCCTCTGCTTAGCCTTTCACTTCTCAGCCCTTTTGCCCTCTGGCGGGCCTGGGCGGCCTCAGAGGCAGGACCGAAAGTATACTGATCTATAGATCAAGAAAAAGATCCCTATTGTTTTATTCATTTTAATGAGAAAAAAGAAGAAAAAATAGCAATGAAACAGTTTCAAAACAGGTTAGTAGGACGGTTACAATAATTAATACATTGCATATTGTTGTCTTCATAGTAGTTACTCAGAGGACAAGATGCAGATATGATGTCTAAACAATATTTATTCAAACAAACTTTTATTCTCAGTGAACTAAGACAAAGTAGCTGTATAACTATCCTAAAAATAGTCAGAACTTCAATAAAGCACTATTTTAATCTAAATGCTGCAAATTTTGAATTGACCATATTATTTTCACTTTCCATAATGAAAGGCAAGGAGTTTATTGAGATAAAATATTGACCTTTGAATAATGCCTGAATTCTCATATTTAAACTTCCTAGTACTGGATATACATAGAAAATAATATGAATTACTAAAATAATCATAAAGCAGCACTCAATTATCCAAGAAAGTTACTTTCTTTCCAGTTAAAATGAGCAGCTTTAAACAGAAAAATGTGTGATTGCAATTTAAAAAAGTTTGATACACTTAATAATTAAAAATATTGAATCATAATATTATTCCTTATCTAGAAAATTCATGGGAAGATCTTAATTCATGGTTAGTTTGCCAGGTATATATAGGTCATCTGGGTGCACATGAATGTACACACATACACAAACATACACACAAACGTATGTTTTGTGTGCACACAAATAAGGACTAACATTGGAGCTAAATATATGAAAGTATTTATTGCGACCTCACTCCTGTCAAAACTAGTTTAAGTGATTTTATAAACCCAGATTTGATTCCTGCTTTGCAAGATAGCTGCCATCAACCCATCAGCAGATGTAGTAGAAATGCTGATGTGACCATGTTAAGGACAATGCTGTAGGGCAGCTGACCTTACTTACCCTCAATTGCACATCAGACTCATTTGGTAGTTACAAAAAAAAAAATCCCCATATCCAAGCCTCATCCCAGATCATTTGAATTGGAATGTGCAAGACTAGAATGCAAGCATTAGTGCCTTTTAAGATCCCCAGATAATTCCACCAGGCAGGAAAGTCAATTTGTGGATCACTGCCTTGTAACCATCAGGATGAGTTGAGAGGCCAAACTCTCAGTATTACATCCACTTGGCCTTAAACTTGTCTGTGCTTGTCTGCTGTGAGAGAGAAGGTAGCGACACGAGAGTCATCAGCAACCATGTCAGAATAGCAGAAACACCCGCTGTGCTGCTCTGAGTAATTCAGCTCAAATTTAGACTGGCTCTTGGGAGATTCCCAGGATAAATATGCTTAAACACATGTTTCTCTAATCTCCTAAGAACAGGACTAATCCTGTACTACTTTAAAGACCTTTCCCCAATTTGGGTCTACCCCAGCCAAGCTATGGGTAGCCTGTATTTCATGCAACTGTGTCAGACATGTACAAAATGTAATACCACAGCAATTTATTAAAGATGATGTAGCTTCAGGGCCACAAAAATACATTTAGAACTTCTAAGGGTGACCATTACCATTAAGGTCTGTATCCTTTGGGTCATCTGAAGCTGTCCTTCCTGGACCACTTTCAGTATCTAGTCTTTTAGTGCACAGTAGAGCTGAAACCTTTGCATAACAGCCGTGGTGCTAACAGGGACTTGATCTTTCACTCTGCAGTAGCCATCAAGATAGGGAAGAAAGGGAAATCTCTGAGAGTGTTCTGTAGTGGTTCACTTTATGCATCAACTTGATGGGGTCAGAGCATGTCTGATTTAGTATTATTTCTAAGTATGTCTGCAAGGAAATTTCTGAAAGACATCAGCATTTGAGTTAGTATACTAAGTAAAGATCTCCCTCACCAATAGGGTGGGCTTCATATAGCCCACTGAGAGCAGAACCCAAACAAAAAGTTCGATGCAGAACAAAGTGGAACTTGCATCTTCTCTGCCATTTGTACATCAGAACTCCTGGCTTTCAGGCTCTGAGGCTGATGTTGGAAATACACCTTCCATTCAACCTCTACATACAGCTGCATAATAACATCAACCCTAACAAATTTCTTACAACATATGTACCTATGTGTATGTTATTGGTTCTGTTTCTTTGGAGGATTCTGTTGAATGAACTTGTTCTCTAGCGTCCCCATACAGTAACAAAAAGGACTGCTGTTTTTATGACTTCTTTTAAGAATTATTTTTTCATGTCTTGTTCTTATTCGTCCATTAGGATTTCTTACCTGAGTTGCTTATGTGCTTTGGATATTAATTCTTATCAGAAGAATAACTTATAAATATAGGTTCACATTTTATAGGGTGGTTTTTTTTTGGGGGGGGAAACAAGAAGAAATGCATTTATTGAACACCCACTTCAGATGAAGTGCCTGTCTTGTAAAAGAAGTTCCAATTCAATGAAGTTCAGAAAACCTGACTCATTCCCAAAGGTATGATACTAAATTAAACAAGAAGTCTATTCCAGTCTGTATAAAATCAGATGGACAATAGATAAACTTGTTAACATTGAATAAATTGACACCATGATTTTTAAAATAAAGTAATAAAAAATAAAAATTAAAACAAATTTTAAAAGGCATAAATTCAGAGACAAAAAAAACAAAAAGAGTAAAATTTAAATAGGACAATGTGGCATACTCATTAGAATCATCTTGTAAAAATGATAAAAAAAATATTGCTGAAGTGGATGCAAATACCTGTATCCAGATAAGTAAAATTTGTGTATTTATATTTCCTTAAAAATCTAAACATTATGTTTGATCATATCATCAATAATATCTATTAGTAAGATGGAAAAGTTATTTATCATAATTTTATCAATATACATTGTACATAGATATCAAATTATCACACTTTATCTAGTAAAATGTATAATTACTACATGTTAAGAAAAATTTTTAATGTTTAAAGAGATTGAAAATAAAAGCTAGCTCTATTTCATTTCTACATTTTTTCTTTTTGTGGTACCGAGGATTGAATTCAGGCCCCTACACTTGCCAGGCAAGCGCTTATTCTACTGAGCTATCTCCCCGGGCCTCATTTCTATATATTGTATGTAAGTATTAAACAAGCATGCTGTAACCAATAAATATATACAACTAAAATAATAATGACAAAAATAAGATCAGAAGCTCTTCTATGTTCTTGTCACACTTGTACTTTTTTCTTTTTTAATTTTTTGTGAATTTTAATGAGAAAGAAATAGCAATGAGACAGTTTCAAAGCAGGTTAGTAGGACAGTTACAATAATTAATACACTGTATATTGTCTTCATAGTAGTTTTTCAGAGTACAAGATACAGACATGATATCATGTCTAAATAATATTAGAGTACAAATCTTTCTTCTCATGGAACTAAGAGAAAGTAGTTGTATATCTATCCTATTTTGTATATACATATATATTTACAGAATGGTTCTTCATTTATGTCCACCTTTTCTTGTTTTGTTTTGTCAGAGATAGGTGTTCCAATGCTATTAGAGAAACTGTATTTGGAGGTCTTTAAAGGACCTTTTCATACTTGATGCCAGTTCAAATATCGTAGGTGCTTGAATTCAGCAAACTAACCCAATATAGTCCAATAGTCCATAATAATAGTGGGTTATCAGCAGAACTGGCAATTGTCAGAAATTGTTGACTTGAGCCTTTTACAGCTCAGCATATTAATGTGGCATTACTTTTTAATACCTCATAGTTATACTTTTCTGCTGGATGGTTAAGACCAAATTAAAGCCCAATCTATATAACAAAAAATGTAACTTTTATATCTGACAAGATCAGTCAAATCCCCTCAGGATTTACCCCGAAACCTTGTACAGCACCTTGTAGATGTGTTATCAGTGTCAGCCATGTGGATGAGTCATGGCCATTGCTTGACCAATTTGGTCTCTGTGAAAGCCTGAGAGATTTTTTTCTCTGTAGGTGACTCTCCTTAGGCATACTATACATCATTGATCACTTTCCTCTGTGGCCCTGTAATCTCCTTGATCAGAAAATTTAGGACACCACTGAGTTATGTCATAGCACAGGTTCTCTTATGTCCTGAGTCCTCATGACCTTGAAGGGCTAGGGCCAAAATATTGGCTATCCTTGTAGCCTTTTTTTTTTTTTTTCTAATTTCTGGTCTGCAAACTTTAGTTGTTAACCATCCAGAAGAGAAATTTAATGATATTATTACCCCAAAACAGAGCCAGTTAAGCTTAATATCACTATCTGTCTGAATATCAAACTGTAGGTTTTTCATTTTGTTCTGTTAATTATTTCCTATTCCATACAGACTTCATTTGATTAAACATTATTTCCCTATGTTTGATTTTGCTACTTGTGATTTTGGAGGTCATATTTTTTAAAAAAAATATTGCCAAGTCAGTGTCATGGAGGCTTGCCCTACATATCTTTCTCATAGTTCTATAGTTTCACATTTTAGATTCAAGTTTTTCATTTATTCTTGTTTGATATTTATGTCTAGAATCAAATGCAGATCTAATTTTGTTCTGGGTATAGAGATTCCATTTTTCTAGCACAACTTACTGAAGTGGCTATGCTTTTTATCTTATGTTTTCTTGGAAAGTTTGTCAAAAATTCCACTGACTCTAAATACATGGATTTATTTCTGGCTTCTCTCATTTCTCCATCGGCCCGTGTGTCTGTTTTCATGCCAGTGTCACACTGCTTTGATTATTAGGATTTTTTTAGTAGATTATTGAAATGAGGTAGTGCATTACCTTTGACTTGATTGTTTTCTCCAGATTCCTTTGGATATTTAAGGTACCCTGTTGTCCTATAGTAATTTTAGTATTATTGTAGTTCTGTGGAATTACTAGAAGAATTTGCATAGGAATTGTTTTGAATTATAGATCACTTTGAGGAGGATGGCCATTTTTAAACATAAAAATTCTTGCCATCAATAAAAATAGTGCTTTTCCATTTCTTTATGTCTTCTTTCATTTCTTTACTAATGTTTTATCATTTTCTGCATAAAGATTCTTCACCTAATTGATTATATTTATTCCTGACAATTTCATTGTTTTTATAGCTATTATGAATGGGATTATTTTCTTGAGATCTTTTTTTGGGTAGTTTGTAATTGGTGTACGTGAACACTACTAAATTTGTATGTTAGTGTGTGCTTAATTGTTTACTGAATTTTTAAGTTACTTATAAAGATTTTTGTCTGAGATTTTAGGGTATCTCAGATATAAAATCATATTATTGTAAATGGAGACAATTTGAATTTTACCTTTTTGGTATGTCTACTTTTCTTTTCTTTTCTTACTTAATTTCTGTGCCTCGAACTTCTGGAACCATAACCAAAATGAGCAAGAAGCGTTCATGCCTGTATTGGTCCTGATTTTTAAAGGAAAGGATTTCAACTTTTCATTATTGAGTATGACATCACCTATGGAGTTTTTTCTGTGTAGCATTTATTGTGTTGAAGAATATTTATCCTAATCTTCATTTGTGAAAGTGAGAGCATCAGGTTGGTGAATTTTGTCAAATATCTTTTTTGTTTCTCTTGAGACAAACATATGATCTCTTTCTATTATTTCTTCACTACTAAAGTTGTGTTTCATATTTTCTTATTACCCAAAATTGTTTTAAATTTTCTAGGTCTCTTCTGGTTCCATATGATTCTTAGGTGTGTTTTTTGTAAGTCTGTAAAGAATTCTGTTGGTATTTTGATTGGAACTGCATTGAGTTTGTGAAACAGTTTTGAGAATATGACCATTTTGATAAGATTAGTTCTGCCTATCCAGGAGCTAGGGGTATCTTTCTGTTTTCTGATGTTTTCTTCAATCTCCCTTTACAGAGCACTGTTTTTTCTGGCTATAATTCTTTCACTTTCCTGGGTATGTTAATAAGCATTTCATTTTCCTTGATGCTTTTGTGAATCATATTATTTTCATAATTTCTTTCTTATTGAGTATGTTATTGGAATACATAATATTGATTATTATGTTTTGATTTTGTATACTGCTACATTGCTAAAATAAGTGAACAATTCTAATAATTCCTGGTGGAATTCTTTGGTTCTTCTATAGAGAAACATGTCATCTAAAAATAATGATAATTAGAGGGTCTTTTTTTCCTATATGTATCTTTTTTATTTCTTTCTCTTGTCTGATTGTTCTGTCTAATGTTGTTTGAGTATTATGCTGAATTGAAGAAACAGCAGTACGTATTCTTGCGTGGCTCCTGATTTTATAAGGATCCAATTTTTCTCTATTTAATGTGATGCTGGCCTCTGCTTTGTTATAAATAGTTTTTATCAAATGATATGTCTATACCTATTTTCCACACTGTTCTTATTATACAGGGGTGTTTGTTTTTTGGCAAAGGCCTTTCTTGCTTCTATTGAGATGATCATGTGCTGTCTGTCATTGCTTATGTACTATGTTACTTCTATTAATTTCCATATATTGAACCATCAGTGCACCTTTGAGATGAAACCTACTTGGTCACAATGTATGGTGGTTTTGATGTGTTACACTAGTATCTTGCTGAAGATTTTTGTATCTGTGTTCACTAGGAATATTGACTGATAGTTTCTTTCTCATTTGAGTATTTATCTGGTTTTGGAGTCAGTGTGACTCTGGTTTTCATGAATGAGTTTGGAATCACTTTATTCTTTTCAGTTTCATTGAACTTGAGGAGTGGTGCTGATACAATACCCTTGAAAGTTTTGTAGAGGGGCTGGGGAGATAGCTTGGTGGTCTAAGCACCTGCCCGGCAAGCACAAGGTCCTGGGTTCCATCCCTGGAACCACATGCCATGCTGGCCCGGCACCAAGCCAGCCACTGAAAAACCGGGCATGATAGCACACCCTTGTAATCCCAGTACTGGGGAGGCTGAGACAGGAGGATCATTATGAGTCCTCACTGCTTAACAAAACCCTGTATCAAATAAATAAGTATGTAAATAAAAAATATTTCAAAACTTTTGTACAGTTCAGCATGGGCTCAATCAGGTTCTGAATCTTTTCAGTTGCTAGATTTTTGTTGTGTATTTATGTATTTATTCTTATCCAGTTCTCGTTTTATTTTTAATTTTTACTTGTTTTGGTTTATTTTGTTTTTTGTATTCAGTATTGAATCTCAGGTCTTTGTACTGAGCTATTTCCTCCATCTTAAACAAACTAACAAACAAACAAACAACTAACTGCAGATAGGGTCTTCCTAGGTTGCTGAATTGCCCAGGGTAATGACAATCTTTTTATGCCCTTGTTATGCCGTTCCAGAGAGCTGGGATAATAGGTATGGAACACTGTAAACGACTTTGTCAGAGATGTTGCCATGTAATTTTTTTTTTGGTAATATCCTGCTTGTCTTTGAAATCATGGTAATAATGGACTTTTAAATATGAGTTGACATATTTCTTCTTTTACATTGTTTTGCAAGAATTTCAGAAGGATTGAGAGTCCTTTAAATATTTGATAGACTTCAATATAAAGCATGAAGCCTAGGCTTTTTTAGTGAAAATTATCTTTTCTTTTTAATTGATTCAACTTGTTAGTCATTATTAATCTGTGTTTTACCTTTCCTCATGTCAGTCTTTCTAGGTGGCATGTTCTTAAGAATTTACTCATTTCTTCTAGAAAACTGAAGTGTTAGTGACATTATCTTCTGTATTTCTGTGGTTTCAGTTTGCAATATTTTCTTTTTCATTTCTTTATTTGAGTCTTCTTACTTTTAAATTTTTATAATATTTTAGTTTTATTCATATACTTTAGATATACATATTAATAATATCATCCTAGGGAATTTGTACCAATAAATGACACATCTTGCTTCTTTTTTCCCCATTTCTCTCTTCTCTCTCCAGCAGCTCTCCCCTCATAATTACAAAAGCTTTTTTTCCATTTTTTCCTTCTATTCTTTTTCCTCTCTTCTCCCCTTGTTCCCCTTCTCATTTGAATATTTTCTTCCCATTTCCTAATACCTAGCATATGTTTTGGTCCCTAATGGCACTTTCATTTTCTTACACCAGAAGAATAATGCCATCTTTACAATTATGTGTCTGATTTATCTCACTTAAGATAATGATCCCATGGTATGTTAATTTACCTAGAAATGCCTTACCCTTATCCTTTATGGCAGAATAGAGCTCCACTGTATATAAAAAGAAGAACATCTTTATCTGTTCATTGGTCAGTGGGCATTTGGGCTATTTTCAAGTCTTGGCTATTACAAACTGTGCCGCTATAAACATGGGTGTGCATATGTCACTATGGTATGATGCTTTTAATTCTTTCAGGAAGATACCAAAAAGAGGAATAGATGGTTCAAATGGAAACTTTAGTTTCAGTGGCTGCATCAGTGTATACTGCCACCAGTAGTGGAGAAATATTCCTTTATCCCAAACCAGGCCAACGTTTATTATTGTTGATTTCTTGATAATACTCTTTCTACAGTGAGATGGAATCTCCATATAGTATTAATTTGCATTTCTCAAATGACCAATAATGTTGAACATTTTTTCCTATATTTATTTCCTGCTTATATTTCTTTATTACAGCCATTCTGTTCATTTTAGATGTCCATTTTTCAATTGGGTCTTTGAGTTCTATATTTTGAGTTCTTTATATATTAAAGATACTACTTCCTTGTCTGAGAAACAGCTGGCAAAGGATTTTTCCCATACTGGGGCACTCTACATTCTGTCAGTGGTTTCTTTAGCTGTGCAAAGCTTTTCAATAAGATGAGACGCCAGATCTTGATTGTTTGTGATATTTTCTGGGCAACTGAGGCTTTGTTCTTAAAGTCTTTGCCTGCACCAATCTCTTCAAAAGTTCTACCTATTCTATTTTCCAGCAGATTTAGTGAATCTGTTTTAACAGGTCTTTGATCCATTTCAATTTTAATTTCATGCATAGTGAAAGATATAGGTCCAATTGTAGTCTTCAACATGTGGAAAAAGGTTTTCAAGAACTGTTTTTTAAAGGCTGTCTTTCTTCCAGTGAAGTTCTTTGGTTTCTTTGTCAACGCTAAGTTGGCTGAGTGTTTGGAGTCATTTTTCCATCTTTTCATTTATCCCACTATCTCCATTACTCTTCTCTCCTTTCTGAGACCTGGACACCCAAAATGAAGGAAGAAAACGCTTATCTAGTTCCCAGTCAATGATGCTTCAGTACATACTTGGCTGGCTCCAGGCAGAGTGGCACATGGCAGAGGGCAGCTGCTCATGGCAGTGGCAAGGAGCAGAGAAGGGGGACTGGCAGCAGCTCAGGCAGCTAGCCAGCCTCTCTTTCCTCTTTACACTGTAATTCAGAGTATCTGCCTCAGTGCACTCACACCCATAATCCCAGCATTGGACCAAGAATCAATCACAAGTCCAGAAGCTGCCCCATGACTGCAGGAGGCTTTGGTGGAAACAACTAGATACAAACAATAACACACACTCTTCCGTGGGTCTGCTTTTTTTTTTTTTTTTTTTTTTTTTTTTTTTTTTCAGTACCATGACCTTTTTGTTAACACAGTAGATTTGTAGTAAAATTTCAAGTAAGGAATTGTGATGATTCTTTATGCCAAGAATTACCCTTGATTTTCTAGATCTCTTCTGGTTCTAAATGAATTTTAAGATTATTTTCTCTAATCCTGTGAGATATACTATTAATATTCTGATAAGTATTGGCTTGTATAGCAATTACATTTAATTGATTTGATTTAATTGATTTCAATTGATTTGTATGAATAAAATCTGTATAACAATTTTGAAAGTTTGGCCATTTTGATTATATTCATCTTCCAATTCAAGAACAAGGGATATCTTTCTGTCTCCTCATATTTTCTTTAAGTTCCTTTTTCAGAGTATTGTAGTTTCCTATGTTAGACTGGTTCCTAGCTATTTCATTTTTTTGGATGCTATTGTGAAAAGTCTTGTTTCCTTAATTTCTTTCTCAGTGAGTTTGTTATTTGTGTATAAGATTGCTATTGATTTTTGAGTGTTGACTTTGTATCCAGCTATGCTACTGAATTTGGTTATTAAATCTGGTAGTCTTTTGGTAAAGTTTTACAATCTTCTATGTAGAATATCATGTCATACACATAATGATAACTTCTTTCCTATCCTTTATCCTTTTATTTCCTGCTCTTATCAAATTGCTCTGGCTAATGTTTCCAGAAGTATATTGAATAAAGTGATGATAGCAGATATCCTTGTCTTATTCCTGATTTTAGAGTGAAAGTTTTTAATGTTTTTCCATTCAATGTGATGTTGGCTATAGTTTTATTGGATTTTATTACATTCAGGTTAGGACCACCTATTCCAATTTACTGTAGGGTCTTATGGTATATGGAGGTTTTACTTTGTCAAACACTTTTTCTGTATCTGTGATGATCGTGTGGTTTTTGTCCTTGGTTCTGTTAATGTTTTCCATTAATTGATTTACATATTTTGAAGCATGCCTGCATCCCTACGCTGAATGCTACTCAGCCACAGAATATAATTTTCTCAATGATTTGCTTCATCTTTCTTGCTAGTATCTTGAGGATGTTTGCAATTACTTTAATAGTAAGAGTGGCCTGTAGTTTTCTTTTTTTAGTTGCGTGTGTTGCTGGCTTTAAATGAGGGTAATATCTGCTTGCAGACAGGATTTTGGAAGTGTTCCTACCCTTGCAATTTCCTTAAAGAGTTTCAGCATTAGTGGCCTCAGATTTCTAAATTTCTTGTAGAATTCAACAGTGAATCCATCAGGGCTTGGGCTTTTCTTTGTTGATAAGTTTTTAATTACATTTTCAGTTTCATTGACTAATATCTGGTTATTTAGAATTGTTATATATTCTTGATTCAGTTTATCAATTTCATTTTATCTTTTGAAAATTCATTTCTGATGTATTTATTTTTATGTTGAATAAAAATCATAAAAATCATTTTTTAAAATTTTTAAATTTATTTTAATGAGAAAAAAGATAAAAAAGCAATGAAACAGTTTCAAAACAAGTTAGTAGGGTGGTTGTAATAATTAATACATTGCATATTGTTGTCTTCATAGTAGTTATTCATAGGCCAAGATGCAGACATGGTATCTTGTCTAAATAATATTAGTACAAACCTTTCTTCTCAATGAACTAAGAGAAAGTAGCTGTAAATCTATCTATCTTGTGTATACATATATATTTTTTTTCTTTCTTTTTTCCGCAACAAAATGGTCCTTTATTTATGCTTTTGTGAAGCTAGTAACAGGTGACACTATGTTGCCTAGCAACTAATAGCAGACCTCAACTAGACAGGATATTCACTTCAGGAGTGAGGTAGCTTGTTTGCCTTAGGCATTGGGCCTAGTCCCACCTACACATATTTGATCAATTTCTTAGCTTCGTGGCTCCCAACGTACCCCCCTTTTTTGTTTTGTTTTGTCAGAGATGGGTGTTCCACTGCAGTTAGAGAAACTGTATTTGGAGAAGTCTTTATTTTTTTTAATAATTTTATTGAGAAACAAATAGCAATGAAACAGTTTCAAATCAAATTAGTAGGACAGTTTCAATAATTAATACATTACATATTGTTTTCTTAATGGTTATTTGTTGTACAAGATGCGGACATGATATCCTACTTACAAACACTATTAGAACAAATCCCTCTTTTTATTGAATTAAGAGAATGTAGCTGTATATCTATCTTAACTATTTTGGATATACAGATACAAAATGGTCATTCATCCATATCCCCTTTTTTGTTTAGTTTTGTCATTTAAATATTATATGTGTGTGAATTCCGAAAAATATTCCAAAATAGTCCAGTAGTCCATAATAGTATTGAGTTTTCCATATGACTGGCAATGTCAGAAGTTATTGACTTGAGTCCTCTACAGCTCAGCATAATAATAAGGACCATTTTACTAATTTCTTTTCTCTCTCTCTCTCTCTCTCTCTCTCTCTCTCTCTCTCTCTCTCTCTCTCTCTCTCTTTCTCTCTTCTTGTCTCCCTCCCTCCTTCCCTCCCTCCCTCTCTTCCTTCCTTCCTTCCTTCCTTCCTTTTTCAGAGATCCACACTCTGCCTAGTGGTACAGATTATTCACTAGCTTATGGGGAATTCTCTGATTTTTATTCAGTTGTAGCTGATTTCACAGAGGAAGTGGACACATGCTTTCTCTCCCATTGATTCCTCTGGGCACCAGGAGGTCAGGACATGGAGTACCTGCACTTCTCTCAATCCAGCTGATCCTTTCTGTCGTGTGATTTGTATTTCCAAGAGTGAGTTCTTTTTGTTTTGTTTTACTAATTTCTAGTTTATTTATTTATATTTCTATGAAATATTTCTGATACTTATTTTCTTCCTTCTAGTAAATCCCAGCTTAGTTCTCTCTTTTTACCTACATCCTTCACAGAAAATATAGTTTTGTAATTTATTGTGTTTTCTTGATGTAGGCATTTACCACTATAAAATTCTCTCAGATCACTACTTGCTATAACCCATAATTTTTTTACATGTATGTTTTATTTTTATGTTTAACTATTTTGTAACTCATTTTTCATCCTTTTTCATTTTAGAGAATATATGCTTTTTTTGTATTTTAAAATTTTCCAATAGCTTTACTATTAATAATTCTATTTTCATACTATTGTGACTAGAGAAAGATACTTGATATTCTCAAGCCTTTTTTTTGTTTTTGTTTTTGACACAGGGTCTCATTATATAGTTCAGGTGGCCTGAACTCACTTTGAACTTACTGTGTAGCCCAGGTTGGATTCAAACTTCTAATGATCCTCCTGCCTCCCAAGTGCTGAAATTATAGGTATGCATCACCATGCCTAGCTGCAAATTTATATTCGTATTTTATGCAGGCTTTCTTCTTTTTGTAGTTTTATATGTAATCCGTCCTGGAAAATGTTTTTGTGTACTTACAAAATGTCTATTTTTTGGCTGTTGGATAGACTGATCTGTTATTTCAGTTTAGTTTGTTTTATCTCAAATGTAATTCCAGTAGAATATTTTCTTATTTTATAGCTGGATAATGTATTCATCATTGAAAAAAAAGTTATTAGTATCCCCTACTCTTCTAATTTAACATATCTTCTTACATAGATTAATATTTGCTTTTTTTTTGGTGTAATCCAGTGCTGGGTGTTCATTAGAGTAACACTCAACAGATTAGTGGAGCACAGTTCTCCACCTGTGGATGATTGACCTGTAGGCCTCCTAAACAGTGGAGGGAAGGCCCACCCTTGGTGTGGATGGTACCAACCGAAAGGCTTGTAGCCTGGAAGGATTAAAAAGGGAAAGAAAATGAAAGGCATCCCTTTTGCTTTCTCAGAGGAGTGGTGGTCTTCAACACTGCCCCTGTGTGCTCATCTGCATCCCCTCAGGCTTTCAGCACACTCTTCAGCCTTCCAACACAGTCACTTTTTCCAGTGCACTCACACCAGCCTCTGCAGCGAGCTCCAGACCTTTGATACTTGACTTGACCTGCTGACTCTCCATGTGCAAACAACCATTTGGCCTTTGCACCTCATCACACAGGTAGTCATTGTAATTCTACTTAGTAAATCACCACTTAATAAATATAGTGGCTTTCTTCGCTTGGTCTAGGTGTTCGGGAATTGTTATTTCCACTCTTTAATTTCTAGGTGCATACTAGGGCATTGCCTTTTATTTTCTTCATTTAGCCACTCTATTTCTTTTTTAAAGATTTTTGATTCATCTTCCTGAAATATAATTATGGGTAGATAAGTACTTAGCAGTACTATTTTGTTAATTATTTTGTGGTTACTGTATGCTTTTGTTCCTTTCTTACTCCCTTGTTTTGTTCCTGTGGGATGACAATTTTTCTTATTTGTGTACCTTCCTATCTTACTTGTATCTGCTTTGTTCTTTCTGATATTTTTTATTTATAATTAATGATGCTGTATAAATCATCTTACAGTTATGATACAGCAGGTATTTTCTGATAAATACATAAATAATAATTTAATTCATATATGAAAAATCAGCACATTTATCACTTCCCAATTTTATTTTGATGATATACTTCATATCTTTTTATATTGTGCATTCCTCGATTATTTTGCTAGCATTTATCTTGTAAACTTTATACTAAAAATGACAATAATTTACATGTCACCATTACAGGAATCTCTGATACTGCATTTACTTCTACCAGCAAGTTTCATATTTTACAGTTTTGTGTTGACCAATTATCATCATTTTCATTCAGCTGGAGAAATCCTCTTAATATGACAAGTAAGACAAACCTGGCAGTGATTAACTCCTTCAGCATTTGTTTTTCTGTGTAAATTTTTATCTTTTTGTGAAGGATAGCTTTGCTGGATAAAGTATTTTTTGCTGGCATGTTTTTCCTTTTAGTACTTTGAATTAACCTTAATAGTCTCTTCTGGCCAGTAAAATTTCTGCTGTAGTATATCTAAGTTGCTCTATGAGTAATTCCTCATCTATGATCAGCTTCTTTTTTATTACTGTTTTAGAATCCTCTTTGTCTTTGTTATTGTCACAGTCTTATTATGATTGGTCTTGCTATTGTGTTGCTTGGTTTGAATCTTGTTAGTGGCTTTTGACTTTCTAGTGTTGGGTTTTATATCTTCACCCAGATTTGGAAATTTTTCAGCCTTCATTTATTTATTTTCAAGTAATTGGTGAGCGAACTGGTGAGAAAGCAGACCTAGGAGAGCTGGGTACTCAGTGGTACTGCGTCCCACACACTGCATTCTCCCACTGCAAGTAAACAGAAGTAGATGAATCCCGGGACAAATGTGAATGCCTGTAGTTAGCTACACGCAGAGGGTGCCTAGACATTAGTTAAAGAGTTCTTCATACTAGAAACAAAACTTTCCACTACAATAAACCCACAAGCCTCAACATGAAACAAACAATTATAGACACATGAGAAGCAAGACAATGAAAAGCTTTCCAATTCCCCAAAGAGTGAAGTATGAAGTACTGAAGGAGAGGAAATGGAAAACATCACACCCATATTATTTGAAATAATATCAAGGGAGACGTCTTACCTTTCTTGCTGCTAAGACAAAATGCCCAACAGCTGTAGTTAAAAGAGGAAAGTTTATTTCAGCTCACAGTTTGTTGAGGTTTTACTGCATAGTTGCTGGTTCTACGGCAGGGTAGCAAGGCAGAGGGGTGTAGCAGAAGAGAGACAGTCCATTGCAGGATGGGAAAGGCAAGGCAGGCAGCAAGCAACAGCAGCAGGGCTCCCGTTCTCTTTCATCCATCCAGGACAGGAGGCATTTGGGTGGTGCCAGTCACCTAGAACAATGCTAACATCATGGTTCATATCCAGGTGTCCCCTGAAAGCCTAAGGCAGTCATTGTGGTGACTTCCAGAATTTGTGATTAATTCCTGATCTAAGGCTGGGATTCTGGGTCTGAGTACTGCTGGGATTATGGGTGTGAGTGCTACACACATGCCGGGGCAGATAGCCTGAAGTCAATAGAAGTAAAAGAGAGATGCTTGCCTCTGCCACTGCTGCCGCTGCTCATCCCTTTGGCTTCCTCTGTTTTGCTGACTTCTACTGCCATGAACTGCTGCCCTCTGCCACGTGGTGCTCTGCCTTGGAGCCAACCGAGTATGGCCTGAAACCTCTACAAACTGTGTGCTAAATAAACCTTTCTTTCCTTAATTTTGGGTGTTGTGTATTTTGTCCCATCAATGAAAAAAAAAGTAACCAAGACAACAAACCAATTAGTGGACTTGGTTATTGCCCTTCATGGTCTAATGTCAGGATGACAGGTGGGTGTCTATAATAAACTCTAGGTTTAGCCAACTCTGAAAACCCTCTATGACCACATAAGGCATTGAGGTGATACCTAGACACCAGTCATAACAACCACTATGTTAATAGGACAGAAACAGACATCAGCATCAACAGAACAGAGTGAAAGAAGCCTAAGTACATTGAACTATTTGATCTTTGACACACAGGCCAAAAGCCGAACTGGAAGAAAGATATCCTCTTTACTAAATGGCATTTGAAAAAACTGGCTATCCACATGCAGAAGATTAAATCTAGACAGTGAAAGATATTGGGTGATACCTAGACACCAACCATAACAATCACTTTCACTGTGAACTAAAATAAAATAAAATGAATCAAAGAACTTAATGTTTAATGAGAACACTTTACCCGATGGAAGACGATAGATAAAAGTCTTGAGGTCAAGCGTGTATGCAAGGACTTTCTGAATAGAACACCAGTTGCACAGGAAATAGTTCTGAAAATCACTAAATGAGATCATATTTAATTAAAAATCTCCTGCACAACAAAAAAATCCCAACAAAGTAAAAAGACAAATTAGGAGTATGAAAAATTTTGCCAGCGATTCTTCAAAGGACTCATTTGCATACATATGAACTAAGGAAAGGGCTAAGGGTGGGCAAAGGCATTGGAATGTTTCCTGTAGATGTGTGAACTCCATACAAGGAATGTAAACATTGCATACTCAAATCACAGGCAAAGCTTGGGTGGAAAGGGCCGAGAGAGCAGGGAAAAGGGATGAAAAACTAAATCAAGATCTGTGAGGCATATGTACCGAATTCTCAGAAGGAATATAAACATTATATACTACAAACAAATAATGATAAACTAAAATTAATATTTTAGAAATTAAGAGAGAAAATAAACATAGTTATCTTCATAGAAACTTGAAATCATTCATAGTTGTTGGAAATTCATTAGAGCCATAAAATTATATAGTTGGGAAAATATATTTTTGGTGTACAAACTAAAAAGAATTCCATATTGTGAAAAAATTATTATTTAAATTAGCTTTGTCTCTTTATCTTTCCTTTAGTTCCTTTAATTCAAATTATTGATTTCTTTAAGTTATCTAATAAGCCTTAAAAGCTTGGACCAGCCTGGCAAGCCAGAAGCCCTGAGATTGATTCCTGATACCAAAAGGAAAAAACTAATAAGCTTTGTCATTCTTCTTCGTTCTTTTTTTACTTTTCTGAATTGTGTATATTTTGAACACTTTGTCTTTAAGGATGCAGATTCTTTCTATTGCTTGATCAATTCTACTACTGACAAATACTTCATTTCATTAATTGTAGTTTTACCTTCAGTATTCCTATGCATTTTATTTATAATTTCAATATTCCTGTTAGTTTTCTAAATTGCTTCATTTGTTTTTCTGATTTTGTTGCATTATTCCTGTTTCCTTAAAGTTGACTGAGATTCTTCAAAATATTTGCTTTGACTTCTTTCTCAAACTCTTTATTTCTGTTTATTGAGGTCAGCTATTAGACAAATTTTTCTTCATTTTTGTGATGAAATGTTTCTTTTCCTTTTCATGTTTCTTGTTCCATTAAATTGATGTCTGGGCATTTGGAGGCATAGTTGTTTCTTGCAAATTTTGCAGGCCATTTCTGCTGTGGAGAAACACTCCCTTTCACACTGGGGTTTAATGCAAGGGTGTTGGATGGGATGCAAAGGTTCTATACCAGTCTCCCAGGGGCTCTGTCAGCTGAAGTCAGTGTTGATGAAAACTGCAAAGACCCTTGGCAGCCCACACTCTAAATGTCCATAGTGGTGTTAAGATCATTGGGATCTTTAGCAGTGATCTGGGAAAGTCATTAGCGCAATCCATGAGGCTCCGGGTGAGGTGCTCTCAGGGGCTACTATGTTAAACTATAGGAAAGAAGCACTAGATGACTTACCTGTGGTATCTACTAACCCAAAAACAGTATGGCTAACCAAGCACAGGGAACTTGGTACTGGATTTGGTAGTGTTCAAGTCCAATTTCTATTGTCATTTATTGTAATGTCACTGCCTTTCAAGTGGCACATCCGGAAGCATCACAGAACTGAGACCTGAAATACAGTCTCATTTTTAGAAACTGTGGATCTAGAGTCCTGGACTTATAATAACACCATTTCTTGGAATACTGACATTCTAATTGTATTAGTCACAACAAACCAGACACAAGTGCTTGTCAAGCAGTCATGGACTCCCAGTATGACACACTGAGCTGGTCTTGCCTCCAGGTGTGCTGAGTTAGCCACAGAGTCCAGACATGATGATGCACACCTGTAGTTCCAGGACTAGGGAGGCTGAAAACAGGAGGATCACTATAAGTTTGAGCTGTCTAGTGAGACTCTGTACCAAATGCATTTTTTAAAAAAAGCAGTCATAGAGTCAAGAGTGTTAGTATAAATATGTATGGGGTTAGGTGACTCCAAGATTCCAGCAGATCTTAGTTCTTCATAGCAGCAATCAGGGTCCAGATCACAGGCAAGAGAGCCCTTGTTTAAACTCTTAATGGTGACTGTTCTGGTGCTGAGACATGGCAGGAACTGTGCAAACATAGAACTTGGGTCTGCAAAAGAGTTGAAGCCTTAGGTTCCTTGCTGGAGTTACCCCATAGCAATAATTGTTGCTTGCCCCAGTGACAAAGCTGTTTTCATTCTCTGCATCAAAAGCTCTTGGAGATAGTGACAGTTCATCCTAGGTGGCCAGTTCCACTAACCTGATCTTTTCTTTGTCCTTAAACATGGCCTTACAGTAGAGTATACTAACCTTAAATGTGGCTTCTGTTCTTAAATGTGGCTATTCTGTGGTTCTTTTTGTTTCTTTTACTACTGCTTTGGATTGTTTTAGACTAACTAGTGGCCTCTGAAGTCTTATGTTTTTTGGGTCTGTTTATACTTCTTTGTGGAGAAATGAAAGCTAGGGCTTCCTCCTTGCAATCTTTGTCTAAATGTACTTATATTTGACATGTAGTTTACATGAGTAAATAGGTGACATTTTTGAGAACAATAGTTAAATGTTTAAAAATCTATCTGACTATTGACTTGTACTATTTGTGAATTTTTATCCATGAAATTATTGGTTAATTTCTCTAATTAGAGCAGGTAGAAAGTACTATTTTGTGTCAAATCCTAGATTAAAACCCTGATAACGTAAAAGTGAACAATATAATATAGTTTATAAACTTTCAAAAGATTAGAGAGAATGAGACACATAACATTCATCCTTTTAAAGCTTTTAGTGACCACTTATAACTAAAACATACCTTGGGGGCTCGAGGGGGAGCCCCTCGGAGTCATTATCCTCATTGCTCTAGGCACCAATGATAACACAATTAACATTCCTTGCCTCAGAATTCCTTTAGATATACAATAATGGATAGTATCTTGTCCTCAAAAATTGACAGTCTTCTGAAAACGTCATATGGACAAAAACAGAGTGGCTTATCTTCAGTTCTCTGTTGTACAAATGGTATATGACTCTTGCCACAAATTCTACCTCTTTAGCCTTGAACAAACATTGGCATGTTTTACAGTCAGTATTTTGCTTTGCAAACTGGGCCAAGTTGTTGCAAGATTGGCAAGTACTGTGTGTCAGTCACCTAGCGCTCCCTTCATAGTCATAGGTGTAGCCACCTCCCCCGGTGTCGCACAGATTGTGCTGCCCAGCCAGCAACCCAAGGATGGTTAGCGCGCACTGTCAGGACTAGCTCGGTGTTTCAGGAGAGTCTCTTTCTGTGGCCTTTTGCAGCCTCTGACATTCTCTCACCTTTATCTTACTGACATCACTAAAGATGTTCTCTGTGCTCCAAGCATGGAGGTTTGTCTCATTTCTTTCTGTACATACAATGTATTGAAAAACTAATGTATTTGCCTCCAGTAATCACTTTTTTATGGAATAAAAAAAATTAGACATAAGGAAGTCTAAGGTTATCCTCTCATGTGAGGTCCTGTTGTAAATAAAGGTCATCACAAACTTTCAGATTTGATGATCACACTGGAATATGAACATTTATCTTCTTTTTTTATTTATTTAGATTCATACCTTTGAAAGCAGAATTATCTATATAATAAAGAGGGAAAAATCTGGTATTAGTTCCTCTCATCATTTACTAAGCGTTTAATACCATGTTCTCATTGTAGACAAATACAGTTAGAGAATCAGCTTCAAGACCACACTAACAGAAAAGTGGAAAAGAATAACTATGAGTGAGAGAAAGTATTTTCAAGTCATATGTCAGATAAAGCTCTAGTACTTGTAATATTTAAGAAAATCGAACAACTTAAATTAAAAAGACAACACATTAAAATTGAGCAGACTGGAATAAAGTAATTTATTCAAAGAAGATCTATTGATGGTCCATAAGCATATAAAAAGATGTCCAAAATCATTAGATTTCAGAGAAATACAAATAAAAGTACAGTAAAATCCTAATTTACAACAGCTAAGAAAAATCAGAAAATCACAAGTGTTGATGAGAATATTAGTGCTCTCAGACAATGGTGGTACAGCAGATGAAGAAAGCAGTTGAGTTTCTAAAGAGTTAAGCAGATTTACTATATTATGCAATAAATTCACTTTTGCTGTATATACAAAACCTGAAAATATATATTTACACAAAATTCATACATAATTATTGCAACATTACAAATATTCACTGATACAATAGAATATTATGTAGTCATAAAAGGAACAAAAAACCTGGAACATCCTGTAACATAGATGCACTTCCAAAAGTGATAAGGAAAGTTAGACACAAAACATAAAACATGGTTCTATTTATATGACATTTTTAGATTGAACAAGTTGCTGGAGACAGAGCACAGATTAAAGATTGCCAGGAACTAGGAGTGGGATAAACAGGGAGGGGCTGTTAAATGTTAGAGTTTCTGAGGGGAGCGGGTGACAACATTATTCTAAAATTACATAATAGTGACAGTTGCATAACCATGTGACTACACTAAACACATTCAACCATCTATTTCTAACTGGTGATTTTATGATATGAGAATTACATCTCAATTTTTAAAACTACAGGACATCTCTAAGGAATTCTTTGTCTAATGTGCTTTTTAATATCCAAGATATAGAAACAGAATTTCATGTTTTCTCCTCTATTTATCAGTGGAATCCTTTTTAATGGGGTAGCTATATGAAAACTGCTTCAGGACATGTTGCTCTTTTGCATCTATTCCAAAAAAATATTCATGGAAAAGCATCTAGCCTTTGAAGTAGATGGTTTGGCTTAAATGATTCATCATTGTTGATTCTAGGTCACTGCTGTCTCTTGTTTCATTTGGCTCTATGGACTATACCCCCCCTCAATAATATGTTAATCTTCTGTTGCCATGACTTTAATTGTTCATGGTGTAGGAAACATAAATTCCAAAGCCTATTTTAAAGATAAGTGAGCACAAAGTGACTGAGATGATTGTAATAGGATATGTGGAACTCAAACTACACAAAAAAGCTTTTCTTAATTCCAGCAAAGGTTATAATACACACAGCGTGGTGAAGGTTATAATCACAAAGCATGACATTTTAAATCTTTTAAGTAATTTTAACAAGATTAGTTTTCAGGTTTCCTGCACTACTCAAGAGACTTGTCACAATGCCACAGGAATATTTACAACAATTTTTTTATCTTTCATTATTGCTGATACTCGTAGTATCTTGTAGGTACATGCTGATACCTACAGGTAGATAGAACTTTCAAGATCTTGTTAAAAAGCAATAAGAAGATAGTACTAGTAATAAACTGAAGGTATCAATTATGAAAATGGAAGAAACAGGAAAACTTGGTTATGTTCTTGTTACTGATGATAATTTTCCAGAATATAAAAAAAAAAAAATGTTGACTTGCAAAAACAAATGGAGAGAAGGTGAAAAAGAGAAGGCAATAGAAAGCAGGAAGGAAGTAGTTCATAAATGAAAGCAAAGTTTCTTCAATATTTTTGCTTAATTGTATGACTACTATTCACATTGATTTGATTTTATAAGCAGGAACTCAGATGTTTGTGGACAAATATCATTTCTAATTTTGTTGTATCTTAAAGATGGTTTTTCCTTTTGATTTTTCAATGCCATAACTGATTTTCTTCTTGATAGGTTTCAATTCTAAGCATATTTTCTTTTCTTTTCTGGCAATGTAGTAAGCAAAGCCTGGTATCAGGTGAGCCACATGTACTCCTTTGGATGAGGTACAAAACTCCTGTGAAGATTAACAGTAAATCTTTTGCTTTGGCCACAAACCATTGGGAAAAATTTGTTTAGTATGCTCTACTACTATGAAATGCTACTAATATGAAATGCACACTTGTCTTCCTGGCTACATGTGAGTGAATGACAAGTGAAATACAGATTCTTTAAAGAGAGAGAGAGAGAGAGAGAGAGAGAGAGAGAGAGAGAGAGAGAGAGAGAGAGAGATTGGACTCAAGGATAAATGTCGTATCCCTAATAAAGCCTTCTGTTTTCCTTATTATGTAACTTCATTTTGAACAGAAATCAGCTCCTATAAGTAGAACTATCACTCTTCCAAGACAGTCCTCAAATAAGCCAGTGTGGTGATTCAGAAACAAAAGGATTTCTCCTAATTTCCTGTCACACTTATCATGCCAGTATTCATTCAAAATCTAAATGCAGATCAGACTTTATATTTTGTTTTGAGTGACATTATCTTTTTGATGAGTGTTTAAACTGTTATCCAAGTATTTATCCATTCTCTCAACTATACTGTAACTTCCTAGAGAACAGTTTCCAAATTTTGCATACTGGTACATGTGCAAAGCATCGAAATGTAATAAATGCTGATTAAACTAAAAATTCTTTTTTATTTCTAGAGACGTTTACATGTAGAAGATTTGCAGTAAAATATTGAGTATGGTGAGTTTATTTCTTACTCATACATCCATACAGTAATCATTAAGTTCCAACCACCAGTGTGTTAATACATTTGTTAGACTAACCCCCATTATCTTTTAACAACTTAATTCTATGACTTTTATTCATTCCCATTTTACATTTATATATTTTTTACTTTTTTTGTATTTGTTCATTTGGTACTGGGTCTCACTATGCAGATCATACTCTTGGTGATCCTTCTGCTTTCAGTCTCTCCAGTGCTGGGATTACAGGCCTGCACCACCATGCCTGGACTCTGTCACAGGCTCAGTGCACCCTGGGGGGCAAGGCCAGTGCAGCTGGTGTGTGGGACTAGGGATTGAACCCTGGGCCCTGCACTTGTCAAAGAGGGCACTTTGTCTGTTGAGCTATCTCACTGGTGCATTCTCATTTTACATTTTTAGAATCTAAAATGTCTTTCCCAATAGATGAAAAACATGGCGATTTCAGAATTCAGACCCAGACTGTCTGAGTGTAGTGTGAATTTCTTTCTATTACCACTCCCTTGTTCCTTAGATGGTCTGCTGCACTGACTCTCTTTACCTCATACTAATCTCCACATACCCTCTATAGACTATCTAAAGTATTCACTGTGAGATGTTAGGGGCCAATTTGTTTCTCACTTAGCCTGGGACACATCTACAAAGACATTCCAAGTGACATCTTAACATCTCTTTCGTCAACTTCTTGCTACCAATTACCATCCTCACTTTGAGGGACTAAACAACTACAATGCGACTTCCAGTATCACCTCTCCTGTTCCTTTTTTATTATTATTCTGCCATTGAGGCTACCATTTCTATTCTGTTTTATTTTCCTCTATTGTATCCTGGCTCTGCATGTAGTGTGGATACCTTTTGATGAAAAACAGGACATTAAGTACTTCTAGTCTGGCATGAGTTTTAAGCTGCATAAAAATAGATCTGCATCAAGCTCTCTGAGTCTGCAATTCAGTTATGATGGGAAATCATCATCATACCCCTAGTCCGCTTCCAGAAGCTACTCAGCAGTTCCAGCCAAGCTGTCCTGAAGCAGGAGTTCATCCTGTGTTTCTGCATCTATTAAAAATGGTCTTTTAATTCTCTTCTATGCTAATCAACACAGGACCATAGTAGAGATCTTTGCCCTGGAAACTGAGGGACAGTGTCTTATGTGAACATCGCTGTCTCCTCCTCAGCCTGCTACCAGCTACAGGATGCCTTTCCCCAGATAGTGTTGCTGGGGAATTTCCATAATGCAAGTGGACTCTATGGGAGTTAGGGGAAAGGGGCCCCAGGAATTGCAGAGTCATTGTATAAAAACCTTTTAATGTGCACCCCCTGTTGAGGGTGGAAGGTAAAGTTCATCAAAGGGCTCACAAAAGGCCGCATCTCCTAGGAAGACATTTAAAGTGAAAAGATTGCTTTATTGAAATATCTGAGCAGCTCGCAGCACAACATGGAGAAGCTAAAACTGGTGCATTGCCTCATTTCTGCACTCTGGCTATTTTACTTAACAGAATTACATATGCACTAAGGGCCCGTCCATTATTCTGGTTATCAACCCTAAGGTTTATGTGGAAAAAGCAAAATTTACATGAAGCTCTAGCTCAGGAAAGAACATGTTTTTGATAGTCATTTGAAGAAAGTTATTTTAATTAATAGCCAATGGGAACACTTTTCAGAAATGTCTTGTTGCTTAAAATTGTTAACAGAGACAGAACATTCCAATTTGAAGTATTTCCTATGTTATGTGCACAGGGGAAAAAGCTAAAAATAGATACATGAACACATCCTATTTATTGTGTAAGCATTTACTCAGCACATGCAATGGCTAAGTAAAGAGGAAGGAAATAAGTCAGAGACCATTTTCATGAATATTCATTAATTATCTAGTGAGTAGCGCAAGGAGAGCAGACGGTCATAATGCAATATCCAAATGGTGTGCTGGTAAAGGAGGTGATCCTAAGATGCTACAGAAGCACGAAGTGAGTCTATATCTCAGTCTGAGGAGCCCCAGGGAGGCCACGGTGAACTTCATAAATGAGTCAATGTCTATAAATTTACTGTTAGTGGTATAAATTTATCATGAATTCCCTGAAAAAACTGAATGACCAAGAGTTTTATGTGTTGAACACCTAGCTCTTGGTATTTCACTTGCTGTTCTAATCCTGTCATTGACATTGTTGTCTTGTTTCTAAATCCAATTGAAGCTATTGTCACCCAAAACCTTAATTGTATGATGATTACAAAGTGGCTCAATGCATCACACCAATTTCCAGTCATGGGGATGTCTACCTTCTCCCTACTCTCAGTACTTTTTATCCCTGATTGTTTTGCCTTATTTTTGTTATGATGTTTAATTCTCTTTTAATACATTTTCTTTTTCTTCTTCTTCTTATCCCTCTTTCTCCTAATTTTTCCTTCTCTTTCTTTCTCTCTCTGTCAGTGGCATATGATACCTGGGTGATTTTACTTAGAGGTCATTCTTCTGCTCACCCCATAAATAATTGTTGAACATAAAGTAGGCAAATTATAAAAAAGGAAGAGTCAACAGGATTATTTTTCAATTTTGTGGAAAAGCAGTTCTAAAGACTGTAATAATAGCTGAATTTCTATTCCAGTCTCCAAAAGGTTTTGGCTGTTGTGTTCACATAAAGGCAATGATTTCCACTGTTGTCCTGGCTGAAATAAAGAATTCAAACAGAGATCAAAACCAGACAAAATAGGGTCAGTACGGGAAATAGAATTGTAGGCCATAATCCAAACAAGCCAAGGGCCAGGCACTATTCTAAATCTCAAAGACATTTATCCCTTAACATTGCCTTATGAAATAAACACTACTACCATTGTCCTCATTTTACAGATAATAATATGGAAGGGTAGAAATATGGGAAAACATGCTCAAGGCTCAGTGGTAAAGAATTAGCAGAGAGGCCAGGGAGATAGCTCAGCTGAATAAGCACTTGCCTGGCAAGTGTGAGGGCCTGAGTTCAATCCCCAGTTCCACTAAAAAAAAAAAAAGAATTAGCAGAGCCAAGATTTGAGACCAGGCAGGGTGTAGTAAATTTTTACAGGGCTTTTGCAAGATGTCCTAGGCAGCCTGTGGTGGAAGACGTGGAACTTTGGACTAGGGAAGAAGCCTAGATCAAAACTAGGCAAAGGACTAATATTTCATTGTTAGGAGTTTCAGAAAGTTCTACCACCATTCTACTTACCCAGGGCTCTTTGATACTTCATCTATTTTGCTCATACTATTAAGTAAAACCTGTCTATTAGCTTTCCCAGTATAAAATTCTCACTAAGCTTTGACATACACTATATTATAAAATCAGCTATGTAGCAAAGAGGTGGAAACATGGGTTCCACAGAGGAGGAGACTGACTGACATTGACGATGTAATTTAGGACAGGATCACCAGTCCTAAATACGTCTAACTATGCCAACTGTTGTCTTCAAATAAACTTAGAGCTCAACATTCCAGAATCACACTTCTGAATATCATTCTGTCTTACTATTTTCAGAAAACTTAAAAAGATTTGTATTACTGTCTCTCAAAGTTCAGTAGTGTTATTAAGAGAATTTATTCTATTTTGACCCATCTAGACTGATTAGACAATTCATCCCAATATTGAAAACACTCTAATACAATATTTATTTTTTATTTTATTTTATATTTATTTATTTATTTGCATTTTAGGGAAGGGCCTACAGGGTGTTCAGGGTCTCACTACTAGATCAGACTCCTAGTGATCTGCTTGTTTGCAACCTCCCAAGTGCTGGGATTACAGGTACACACCACCACTCCCAGTCTTAATTGCCATATCAGTGTACCCCGGGGGTGGGACCTGCATGGCAGGCTCAGGGATCGAACTCCCAGCCCCTGGGCCTGCTTGCAGGTGCTTTAATCTGCTGAGCTATTTGGCCAGTTCCTAATACAATATTTAGAACAGTACTAATCATGTTACAAAACCTCAATAAATGTTAGCTTTTTTGTTATTGTAACAAATTGTGGCCACTTTTGATTATTATATTGGCACCATGCAGACATCCAGTTTATTTTACAGAAAACAACTTAAAAGTGTATATTTTCATCTTCTGACTGCTGACACCTTATATTAGCCAAATTTATACCATAAGGAAAATTATCTGGAAAACACACAGAAGAAATTGTTTGCTGCTGGGTGACAGCTGCTGCAATCAAGTTCCTCCTAATTAACCAATATCAAAATCCACTCATTCATAAACTGTCACTATCATCAGCAGGACAAATATGTTTCTCAAGCATAATGTTGACAATATGCCAGTCAGTAATGCTCACATAACACGGCCTTAGGTTGACCAAACAACCCTTCCGCAATGCAGAGCAGATGGAACCTGAATTGTATCCCTCCGGGCCATTAGGATCCCAGACCAGGAACTAAAGCAGCACAACACACAGCATCTCCAGACTCATGACAGAAAAGAGAAGACATCTTGCAAAAGAATGTGCCGTCCTTATCAAAAAGAAGCTACACAGAGACAAAAAAGGATTAGTGCTTACTGAAGCATAAATGTGATGCTTCTGCCCAATGATCCAACAGAAATGACCCAGGAGTCTGAATACTTATCAGCAGCCTTTCTGTGTCCCTGCAGGCCCCCACTAGCTTTGCTACGCAGTGATGTTTATTGTGTTGATTGCTAGACAATCAGCAAAAAAACTGCTATTCATAAACCTAGTCTGGAAAATGTTAATTTCTGTTTAGAGAAAGACTTTTTAAATGGTTGTCAGGAATGCACTTAAAATGGACAGAAAGTTACGAATTGAATGGAGCTTCGATTTTCAATTTCCTATCAAGATTGGAAAAGCAACAGAAAAAATGTTTTTTAGAGAGCACTACTCATTGTCATTATAATGAGCAATGTTGTGCCCCTCCCCAGGGGCCATCTTTTGGCATAGTACATTTTACATATTAAGAAGGGGAAAAATTAATAATTGCACAAAACATATGCTTTTGATAGACAAGAGCTTTCATGCTTAGAGTGTTCTATGAATTTAAATAGACTTTTAACCTTTATGCTTAGCCTTTATTTTTTTATGAAAAACCACATAACATCCTGTAGCTTTTCCTTACTTTCCAAGGGCAAAGGTATCTATGTAGTATACACATGCATAAGTATGATCCATTTTGATTGGTGGTATTTTTTAAAAAATCCCACAACACTGTAAAAAACTGAAATGCTGCTAGAAAGATCTACCAAGGTACTGACCTTGTCTTCAACAAATGCCATATTTCAGTTTTAAGTATTTGGGGGCTTCAGTTTTTAAAATAACTGTCATTTACTGTTATTAATAATTATGATAACAGTTATTGGATCAGATGTCAAGCTAGGCTTTTTTTCTTACCTTTAATGCTCATAGTGGCCAGCAAGATGAGCGTTATTAAGCTCCACTTAAGAGTCAAGGTCAATATAGCCGGAGATATTAAGAAGCATTCAGCATAAACCTTCCAGTGGGTCCGTGATGGAGCTAGGATCGCCACACTCACCTTGGGGTTTCAGAGTCGGTACCTGCTGTACTCTGCTCTACTTCTAGTCTGTCCTCTGCAACAGGCTGTCAATCATGAATGTTTCCTTATGAGAGAAATAAGCTGCATCTAAACCACCCGATGTTCATCAGTCCGCACTGGTGGCTACTGAGTACTTGAAACACGACTGGTGTCCCTGCAAAGCAAAGTTTTACTTCTACTTAATTTTAATGAATTAAAATGGCAAAATCCACATGTGTACAGTTACAACTGTTCGACACTACTACTCTAAAAAAACCAAGAATTTGTAAGCCAGAGTATATTTAATATTTTTAATGAGGATGATATTTGGGGTGAATGATTTTTGAATGATTGCACCTTAGTTTTTTCCATTAAAGTTGTACATTGTTTGCTAATTGTTTCATGAGGTGTCCCTTTTAGTTCTGAAGGTTGAGCATGAAGGGGGTGCCCACTGCTCTCCCGGAGCCTCTTCCCTGAGTTTACAAGCAGATCTGACTCACTGTATGACATCATCTACTAATAAACATGCTCACAGTCACCGCCTACCACCCATTCTATGCTCCTATGTGACAAAAGATCATACATGCATACGTACATGCCTACATCTAGTCTGCTCACCCATACCATTGGTTTTCTAGATGATAACAGTTAGATGCTTAAGAACTCCTTCTAAAAATTTTTCTTCTTCAAATCATTAACACCAGTTTAATTAACATCAGCTTTTAAACATTAGTATTTTGTAAAGATAATACAATCCTCTCTCTCTCTCTCTCTCTCTCTCTCTCTCTCTCTCTCTCTCTCTCTCTCAAGAATTGAGCTAAGTACCTTGCACTTTCCAGGCAGGCAATGAACCCTGAGCTATATCCCTGCCCCTCCAATCATTTCCCTATGTCTTCTCTGAGTCAAATATCCATATCACTTAATCATCACCCCAATTCTGTGAGGTAGGGTTAATATGCTCCCCATCTCACAAGTGAGGAACTCATCAGCTTAACCCAAATATCCCTAACTCTTTCCATTCCCACACCCTGTCATTAGCTTCTAAGCTTGTGGTTGCCACTCACACTTCTGCATGTTGATGGTGACACACAAAGTGAAGCTGACAAATGTTGATGCAAATAAGGCACTTGTAGAATCCAGACCTTCCCTAGATCAATGCTGGCAGAACAAGGTATATGTGAAGAAATTAAAACCCAATTGAATTTATATGGGTAAAAATCAAATCTAATTAGTAGTAAAGATAAACTGCTGAGACCACATCTATGACAATAAAATTAGATTAACAGAAAGATGAGATTTGATTAACTCCTTAGGGTCATCCATCAAGATTGCACATGTTAAATTCAATTATATTAGGTAAGTAAAACAACAAACCAGCATAAAGTTATGCCCTTACTATATGTCCTATGCTACAACACATGTTGACTAATCCAAGTTAGGTCTAGTGGAAAGTTCTAGGGGAAAATGCCTTTTCAAATAGCTTGCAATATCAAGGAAGAAAGAAAACCATTATTTCACCAACTTGCCACATAGTTCTCAGGTTTATCTATTTGAAGCTGATAACTAGGATTGAACTTACTTTTGTATTTGGATTGACTTCTAGTATTTCCAAATGTTTGAAAGATAAAAATGTTATCAGGAAAATGTACTTTGGCCTTTAGCATTTCTGTCTCCCATGAGGAAGTAAAAGAAACAATTAATCTCTGAGTTTTAAGTGCTAATGAATCTTCAGATATACACTTACTTATTCAATGTTTGAGTTATGGAATGGTATTTAATGCCAGATTATTGTGTATGCGCGCGCGCCTGTGTGTGTGTGTGTGTGTGTGTGTGTGTGTGTGTGAATGTGATCTAAGTGACTATATTTTCTGTGAATATGCATTATTTACTGGAAGTATCACCTTTTTGCTTTCCCAGAACTGACAGTTTTGCAGCCATGGATAGGAACCACATTTCACACAGTGAGAGACAGATAACAAAAGACAATTCCACCTGGTTCATCCTCATTCGGTTTTTCCATGTAACACCCTTAGCATGAGAAATAAATTATACAACTGCTTCTCAGCTGCATAGGGTACATTACCAGAGTTTCATACTGCTTCCCTTAATGCAAATTCATGAATGATGATAAGAAGGGATTTCCAATCGTGACCACCCTATTTTCCCTCAGTTTCTATGACCCTGATTTCCCTATGTACTGACTAATCTTGTTTTCTTAAAAGCCTGCAAGGAGCTACATGGGTGCAGGAAGTTATACAGCTTTGCACCTTCTCCAAATGCAAAGGCTCTATGTCTGGGAGCACTCAGGATCTGTCGAGGCAGCCATTGCAAATGAAGATAAATTGACACTGTGCCTAGGGAGCTACGGCCAGAAATGCAATTTTCAAGAAGATGTTAACTAGCCTCCAAAAGTATTCAGATCAATGAAACATGACAGGTGTCACCAAGAACAGAGATTCCGGGCAAGGAGAAATTAGAACCGCATGTCCCTACTCATCTATGGTTTCATAATTATGGCTGTTGGTGTTAATTGAGGATGGTGCCATTTATTTTTTATCAGGTGGGGCTGTCTTGAGTGTCTCGCATTTCCAAAGGGATTGACTTTCAGAGAGCCACAGCATGTTTATGTCAAATTTGCTTTCAACAAGCCATGTTCAAGAACCTTCTTCCCAAAGGCCATTAGTGAAAATGACCTTGCAAATGCATTGCCTTCGGAACCTGAAGATGCAGCTCAAGGTAATGGCCATGTGGTATCATTCACACAGCTGCAAGAATTGAAGGGAGTGAGACAAAACTTTAGAGGAGTTGTGGCATTGTGTAATCATACATGTTTCTGAATGCAATCCTCTTTCATAAGTGAAACTGTAGAACTGTGCTTCAGGTATGCTCCAGGGTGCAATGGCATTTAATAAATGTTTTTCTTGGTTTTCATAAGACAAAGGTAATTTGAGGATGCAAACAAATTGCTTCTTTAAAAGCAGAGTAACATTATCATTTCAGATACAGAATAAAATTAATCCATCTTTTTTTTTCTCTATTGATCTTGGATGTGTTTAAGAGAACTTATCCTCAAGTGCCATTGGTTTTTAAAGATTCATGTACATGTAGATCTCATGAAACATGCAGTTCTGCTCACAGTGGCTAACCTCCTACTGGATCTTTGAGAACTCACATGACTCACAAGACTCAGGGCAATGATTTGTGGTCTTTTCTCTGTGCCAGTTTATGGACCAATATTGTGTCAGCACTGAAAAATACATGACTAAAATGAAAACTGAAGGCCTGAGTTACAACTCATCTGTTGAGTTCACCTTTAAGATAATAAAGAACAATAGAACAATCACCAGTAATTAAGTCAAAATGTTTTATTATTTTCATCATTACCATGTTATTAACAACATTATTTTATAAATATTACATACTCTTTACAAATTTCATTTAATCAGAAATATTTGTTTGTCTTTGTCTATATTTAATGCAATAGATAAGTACCTTCTGGAACTGATTCAAACTCACTTAAGATTTTTAGTTGTGCAAGCAGTTAAAATAATTATTCATCTATGAATAAGGACATGGTTTTAAAAATTCTGTTCATTTCATACAAAGTGTATAGTGTATGAATCTATACAATCTCAAAGACTTATCATCCAGGCAATTTAAAGGTGTGCAAATATAAAATATTTTTACTTGCAAGAACAGATAGGAAGTGTAGATAGATAATGTGGTACGATTGACCAATTCTCTTAGAGAGTATAATCTAACAGTATATCAATGATATCTTTTATAGGAATGAAGTCTAGAAACAGTAAGTTTTCACAGTAGGTAAAACTTCCCCCATCCTTGGTCAGCAAGGAAGCATTTGTTTCTAAAGTTAATGGATGTTTCTGCAGAACTTCTGGGCCATTTTGCTCATCTCTCTTCCCCATTTGTGCTCAGGGCCTTCCATCTATGTCCATCAGCTTTCTGTTTTTAAACAAACAGCTGAAGTAAACTTATAAGAAGGAAAGACTCATTTGGGCTCAGTTTCAGCAGTTTCAGCCCATCGTCTGCAGGAGCCCCTGCCTTGTGCTCAGTGTCGAGGCAGAACATTGTGACAGAGAGTGCATCTTGGCGGGGGGGGGGGGGACTGCTAAGCTCACAGCATTGAAGAAGCAAAGAAAAAGACTTAGAAGACAGAGATTTCTTTTGTAGCATTAAGGTTTGACATTTCAAAACATATACTTACAGAATGAATTACAAAAATATGAGGTAAAAGTAAGTATGCCAAAAAGCTCTGACATTTCCTGCTGCCACTAGATGCAACATCTTATGCCTTGAGGAAATGCACATATTCCACACATCTGGGAGCAGCGATGCCAGCAGAATGAACTTTGTGTGTTTAGTGTTGCACTCTTACTTTACAGTCTGTAGGCAGTGCTAGATGGACATTCATCGTGGGCAACTGGTGGAATAGTTCTCATTTCCTAAAATTGGTTGGTAGCAAAGAATAACCTATAAATCCTGTTTTGCCAAAAGTACGAAACAAAGTGGACAGATAAATATTTTGTGTTTAATTGTTTCTTCCTTGCTTTTCTCTTTCTTTCTTTTCTTTTTTTCTGTTTGAGACAGGGTTTCACTGTGCAGTTCAGGCTGGTCTTAAACTCACAGCGATCTGCCTGCCTCACCCTCCTGAGTTCGGGGCTTACAGGTGTGCACCACCATACTGGGTTGAAAAAATTTGTCTATTTGAAACTATATTTTTAAACATAGGAAATAAGAGTAGGCATGTCCATGTAAAATTGCTTAGGTACCACTTCGGTGTTTTAAGTGTTTCCTTCACACCTATAGGGAAATAACCTTTGGTTTTAGAGCCAAATCTTTTGGGTTTTAAAGGGACCATGTTGGGACAGAAAAAAAAAAAAATGGATCGTGTTGCAAGTTCCTGTTACCTCTGTCTCCTAGAAAGGGCTGGTCTCTGTGCTACACGTTGTAAGAACCAATCGAAGACAGCCAAGCACTCTGCTTCTGTACTTCCTGCTTGCTTATCAAGTATAAGCCTCAAAGGACAATTGATTAGGGCCTGACATTGTGAGGGATAATTGAGTCCTTTGAGTGCCTGTCAGAGTAAAATAAATCTGCTTCCAAATCCTGCATGTTGTTTTGATGTTTCTGCTTGCCACTGCCCTGACATGGACGGTCACCAAGAAGCCAAAATAAACCTTTTTGTCTTTTATTTTTATTTTTATTTTTTCAGTACCAGGGATTGAACTCAGGACCCTGCGCTTGCCAGCCAAGCACTTATTCTATTAAGCTATCTCCCCAGCCCCAAACCTTTTCTCTTTTAACTGGAAGTATTGGGAGTTTTGTTCATGCAATGAGGAAAATGACTAGAATTGAATGTAATTTGACAAGGCTCTTTGATACACCAAGTTAACTGGTGAGCACCCTAACAGCATAAATTTTATTCTGTTAAACACTGCTTTTTACTTATTGGCTATAGAAAGATAAAGAAAAATACAATGCTGATAATCAGAAAGTAAACAAACCTTATAGAAACAAAATAAACAAAATCCATTTCTTCTTTAGATATTTCCCACAATGATTATACATTGTTACACTGACCTACCTCATCCCAAGCCCTTTTCAAAACTTTTCTGTGAAACAGGTTCTTGCTAAGTTGCCGCAGAAAGACTGGAACTTGCAACCATCCTTCCTCAGCCTCCCAAGTGCTAGAATTATATGTCACCTTATACAACTCTTGATCTCACTAAAATACTATTTACGAAAGATGATGTACTGTGTCAATGATTTATGTTCATTTCCTGTATGCTGACTGTTCTACTTACCTAAATTTTCTTATTCTTAATGGACAAATGATAATTTATTCATAGTACTTTGGCTCACTGGAGTTGCTGCAGATGTTCAAATTAGTTAAGGGTAAAAAACTTCTACTCAAATATGAGCGTAAAAGGAACATCGTTTTTATTCTATCGCAAAAGATATCATTTGCTTTGTAGAATCTCAATCCAGGTTAACCAATTATATATATTATCTGTATATACAATGCTAATATATACATATTTATATGTCCTATGAATCAATATGAAAGAATGAAAAAGTAACTATGAATTGGTGACACTATCAGGCATTTAGCAAAAGAGGATACTAATATGAAGAGTCATCAGACCTCCTTTGAATCAGGGAAATATGAATTCAGACCCCTTTGCTGTGCTGTCACAGGAATACTTGAATGTCCAAATAAAAATATTTGGTAGGACATGGTGCTAATGATGGTGGATACTGAGGAGCTACAACTGTCATATACTATGGGAGTATAAATTACCACAACCACTTTGGAAAGTTGATAGCCTCTGAATGATGCAAATTATACACCTATGATCCAACAATGCAACTTTGAGGGGTATATGTTTAAGACAAAAAACCAAATATTCACCAACAGACTTAGATATGTAGATGTATGCAGTAACGCTATGCTATTAGTGCAAGATTGGAAGCAATCCAAATACTTAATATTAATAGAATGAAATCATAGTTTAGTTGCATAGTGGAATGGTTCAGAGAAATAAAAAAAAAACAGAATATGAAGGTTATATCCTAACAATCTGGATGAAACTCACAAATAAAAAATTGAACAAAAGAAGCAAGACATAAAATAAAATAAAAAAGGGCTAACATAGATACAAATTATCCTCTGATGATAGAAGTCAGAATAGTGATTACTTGTGGGAAAATGATAGGAGAGAGAGTAGCTTTGGAGATGTTGTCAGCATTATAATTTTTAATATAGGTAGTAAGTTACAAAAGTGTAACTACATTTTCTTGGGGAAAATGTATCCCAAATTTATATGCAGTTAATGTTGAGTCCATTTTCTTCATATATTCCATGTAAAAAGCTTAATTAAATGGAATTACTTTTGAATAAAAACTGAGAGATATAAATGTTAAGAATAGACAAAAAATGTAACATGGATTCTTATCCACACTTTTTCTTTCTGCAACTTCAAATACCTGCTATCACATTCAGTGGGAAAATATTAACTAGGAACTCCCCAAATCCCAGAGTTACAGTAAATATTATTTCAAATTGTGGGATGCTCTGGTATTTTGTTTTTGTTTTCTGTTTTTGGTATCAGGGATTGAACTCAGGACCTTGCACTTGTGAGGCAGGGGCTTAGTTTATGCCACTGAGCTATCTCCCCATTTTGAGGGCTGCTCTAAATACCATGATGAAGTTTCATGTTGTCTCCCTGTGCTCCATTAGGAATGCAGATCACCCCTTTGTTCAGCATATCTGCACTGCATAATCTATTCAACCATCAGTTCCCTACTATCCCACTTGGTTACCAGATCCGAAGTTAAAATAGCTAGCACTTGAGTTGGAATAACTGAAAATTTATTTACAACAGTTCTAAATTCAAGAATATTGGTGTGGGCAACTTGAGTATGCCAAAGAGAATGTTTCCTTTAAATGAAAAGATAAAAGTATTCTATTTAATAGGGAGAGAAAAAATCATATGCAGAGGTTGCTAAGATATTTAGTAAAAATGTGTCTTCTAATGGTGAAGGAGAAAAACTGAGCTCATATTTGCTTGGGTCTCCCATCTCAACCTTAAAAATTAGTGAGACTATTTGTGATATGGTATATATGTATAGGAAAAATATGTAGTATACAGAGGTGTCTTAATTACTTCTCTTGCTGATACCAGGAACCTCCAAATGACATAGAGAGAAAAGCTTATCTCCCAACTTAAAAGATACCTGGGATGAGTTTGTGTTCTCTAAAACTGAATAATGAATTTTAGGAACAAATGGAGGTTATGAACAGAATATATTTGTTGAGGGAAAGAAAGCTTCAGTGCAAGAGAGGGACAGGAGGGGAGCCTAAGCGAGTTGTCCTGGGAAGCTGTCTCGTCCAGGGACTTTTATAGAGTAAAATCATGTGGTGATGTGGGTCTAAGGTGATGGCGAAGACATGGGAACTTGCTTAGGTGGGCATGAGGTGGGACAAAACTATGTTCAACCAATGAGATTACAAACACCATTGCTGAGGTAAAATTGATTAAATCCAGTACCAAATGGAGAAGCAAGTCACGTAGCAAGCAGGCATGAATACAGGACAGAGTCTCTTCCGTTGGGGTTGGGCTAGTACTCATTTGGGCTCTTTTAAGGTAATTTATACCTATGTAGAATATCAATTCCTGATGCCCATCCCTAGGGAAGTATGTACCTTTTTTTCCTCTTGTCTTGAGGTATGGTCCATATGGGAGTGTCTGTCTCTTCCAAGTTGCAAAGTTACCTTGTCTTCCATCTTGTCTCCTTGAAGGCCTGGCCCTGTTTGAATGCCTATAATATTTCTATCTAATTCAGCTGCCTACAACATTACCACTGAGAAACCATACCAACACCCACAACCTAAAGGAGGAAAAATTTATTTTGGCTCGCAGTTTGTAGAAGTTTTGGTCAATAGTTGGCTGGCTCCAAGGCAGGGCACCGTGACAGAAGGGCATGGCAGAGGTCTTGCTCATGGCATGGTAGGAAAAGGCAGAGAGTGATCAAGGGAGGAAGAAGAGAGATAGACCCTGCCAGGTCCCACCTCTAGTGACCCACCTCTTCCAACCAGGCTTTACCTCTTAAATCAGATTCTGCTATGAACTCATCAGTGGACTAATCCATTCATGAGTATCATGGTACCATGATCCAACCAACTCCTAAAAGCCCTACACCATGAGACTTTAGGAGGATATCCACATTAAAAAATAACAATAAAATAAAACAAAAGTCAAGGTGTTTAAATATTTTCTGCGATTTCAGGTGTCCATTAGAGATCTTTGAACTGATCTCAATGGATAAAAGAGGCAGGGACTATAGATAGATGATTGCAACATTCATGCTGTTGTGGAAGTCTTATATCTTCTCTGCTTACTTTAAACCACTAAAACAGGCAAGAATTCATTATTGGTAATATTTAAATTCTTAAAAAGATATGAAGTTACCACAAAGGAACACCTATATAAATATCTTGAATATTATCAAGTGTTCATGAATTTTTCTTTTACTTTAAAATAATTAAATTACTTAAGTTTATGTATTTATACCAATTTATATCATGTTATATATATATATATAGTCATATATTTCTGTATTTATAATTGAAACCTATAACTTAAGAGTTATCAGGAAGTTTGATTTTAGTGAAATAGGGATGATAAAAGGACCTCCATGTGATCCGAGTAATATATAGGAAATAATATGACAACCTGTCTGATACTGAGATGTGTTCCCCAAAACCAAAGAATGAGTTGCAAGGAGCATCAGAGGTTAAGAGCAGCAAATATTTGTTGAGGGAAAAATGACTTCTAAGAGAGACAGAAGAGGACCTGGAAAGTGGGTCTACTTCTTAAAAGAAGTTCTATGGAGCAGAATCATGGATATAAGGTGAGATAAAGCTATGATCAACCATTAAGACTACAAGTATAGGTGCTTAGACAAAATTGGTCCAATAGAAAACCATGAGGTAAGTATAACTATAAGATAACTAAGATAAACTCATCAGGTTCTGAGTATAGTCAAGCAGTATCACTCCATTGGGGAAACAAGTCACTTAGCAAATGTACATAGACAGAACAAGGACCTTCCCTGGAAGGGATGGGTTAAGGTTCTGGACCCCTACCAGGTGACTGACGCCTATTGAGAATATCCATCGATACTGTTTATCCCTAGGGGATTCGGTGCAGTCATTTCATCTCTTCTGGAGGCCTGGCCTTCAAGGAACACACCTCCACCCATAGTACTAATGTACTCTTCTGCACTGACTCCTTAGAGTGCCTGCCCCTGCCTGACTACTTTCTATAATGTTTCTACCTTCATTATCTGTTATAATACTAGGACTTAGTGCTCTCATAGCTTTACTTGTTCTTTCCTAATGCAGGTAGAATGAATTTTTGCCTTTGACCTGAAGATTACTAGGTGTCTGTTCCTTTCAGTCTATTTTCTATTTGACTGCTGCTTTCTGTTTCTTAACAATGGCACTCTGTCTCTCATAAATTTATTGAGGAAAGAATTTGTAACACCTAAATCCTTGCCAGTAAATGTAAAATTAAATTCCCAATACATATTTGTAGTGAAAAGTGCCAGACACCCAAGTACAAAAACAAGTCTAAATTTGTGCCACAATACAATGCTCAAAATAAATACATGTTTTTTCCTCTGTAGTATAGCTTTTAAATGTATCTTTTCAAGTAGAAAAATAGCTATAAATAAAACTGGCTTTCACTTTGCCATCTCTACCACATCTCCAACCCCAGAACTCACAGAAAGCTGTCTCAGATTTCTATAAAAGTCCAAAGTTTCTTTTTTCTTGTACAAATTGCCATGTTCAGCTCTCTCTGTCTCTCTCTCTGTCTGTCTCTGTCTCTCCCTTTGCCTCTCTCTGTCTCTCTGCCTCTCTGTCTCTCTCTGTCTCTTTCTCTGTGTGTATCTCTCTGCCTCTCTCTCTGTCTGTCTGTTTCTCTGCTTCTCTGTCTTTGCTTCTCTGTCTCTCTCTATCTCTCTGCCTCACTGCCTCTCTCTGCCTGTCTCTGTCTCTCTCTTTGCCTCTCTCTCTGTCTGTCTCTCTGCCTCTCTCTTTCTGTCTCTCTCTGTCTCTCTCTCTGTCTCTCACTGACTCTCTGCCTCTCTCTCTGCCTCTCTCTGCCTGTCTCTGTCTCTCTCTCTCTCTCTCTCTCTCTCTCTCTCTCTCTCTCTCACTGTCTCTCTAACTTTCATTCCTTGCTCTGTAGCTGTGCTCTCCTATGCAGTACATACTTGTGACAGAGTGGCCTTCCTACATTTTCTCCAAAACACACTTTAAAAC
The DNA here is from genome assembly GCF_000260255.1 of Octodon degus. Lineage (NCBI taxonomy): Eukaryota > Metazoa > Chordata > Mammalia > Rodentia > Octodontidae > Octodon > Octodon degus. The sequence goes on along the minus strand of NW_004524658.1, from coordinate 9,117,034 downwards.
TCTGGTATGACCACTATGGAAATTAGTGTGGAATTTCTTCAGAAAATTAGGATGAAAGGTCCCATGGACCTAGCTATTCCTTTTCTTGCTATTTTCCCAGAAGAACTGCAAATATCATGCCACATATGTTTATAGCAGCATAGTTGCTCATAGCTAAATCTTAGAAATGACCCAAATGCCCATCAGTCAAGTAACAGAGAAAAAAATATGTGGTATCTAATACAATGGAGTATTACTCAGCTGTAAAGAAAGATAAACTTAAGATTTTTATAGGTAAATGGATGCAACATCAGAGATCACACTCAAAACTGACTCACATGTGTAAACATTGGATTTTATCCCTAGTATAAGAAAAGAGTAAATAAGACTCAAGAGGTACAGTAGACATTGTAAAATGGAAAGAAACTGCTAAAAAACAGCTGGGATGGGGAATGAAGAAAACAAAGAAGGAAGATATAGACAGAGATCATATAAATCATATATAAATATGTTAGCTGAGATAATTACACTACTAATTTCTCATGATTCATTGAAAGGAACAGTTAGTATTTATATTGTTTGATCAATCTTACATGCCTATATCTTGTATTCTGAGCACCTACTTAGAAGACAGTCATATAAAATATTACAAGCATTATTAATTTCCTATCATTTTGTTTTGAAATTCTGAGTCACTTTTTGTTATTGTCTTTAAAATAAAAGATACACAAAATAGATAAATAAATAAATAAAACAATAATAACAAACATTCAGTTTTTTGAACTCTAATGCATTCCCAATCCGGGTATTTCTTACGGCTGTGCTTTTCTCTTGCAGAGTCCAAGTTTCCAGCTCTGTGAACCTCCTTCATCTATTCTGGTCTCCTTTCCTATGAGGTTGTTCAAAAATCACTCTTTTCCCATGAACAAAGATGGTGCTTGCTAGGTTCATTTCTTCCCTGCACCTCATTCAGCTCTGCTCAGAGAGCTTCACCATCAAGCCACTGGGTTAACGTTGTTGAAACTGGCAGCTTGCTTCTTGTGGAGAATGCCCATCCAGACTTGAGAGGTGCCTCACTCACCTAGTGAGTAATGCAAAGGTACCATCATCCTGTGATCCCAGGAGGACGCATGCACAGCAACTGTACTTCTCAGCTCTTTGGGAGGAGGTGCTCTCCAAGGTGACAGTCTCCCTCCTCCCTCTCAATTCTTGTCACCTAAGAAAAGGCTTGACATTTTGTTTATTAGCATAGGTGTTTAGTCACCTGATAAAAAATGGGGCCTGGAAATGGATTTGAATGTGTCCCATTTCACCTGTCCCACATGGGTGAAATACACTGCGTGGCTGCAGTCCTGCCTACCTGTGCTCCAGGCTTTACTGGTAGAGGTCAGGAGAATGAACCACCATTTTTACCTCCAAACCCTGATAAAAGGGAAAATAGGTGTTAAGTGTATGATAGTAAGCAATACATCAAAATAGTGGATAACCTAAATTCTAGAAATCTAAATACAAAAATAGGCTTTGCCAAGTAAGAAACTATGTTTAATTCAGGCTTTCTGATTCAGATTATTCAGAAGAGTTTCAGGTAATAAAAGTCTTGAATCTTATCAGCTCATCTAGAGTTCGATCTGGGAAAGGCACATTAATAGACCGTCTATGGAAATCCTGAAGGGACAGCTGGTCCCAGGGGACTCAGAAACCTTTCAATTATTTCTTCTGGGGTTGAGACTACAGCACCACTCCGGATTTCCCCCTGAGAAGGGAGTCTGCATCACACTGGTAACTCCTTGCCTTTCTGGTCCATCTTGGGGATTCAGAAACTGCCTCTCATCAGCCTTGTCATCAGTTTCAGTTACAGTTTGATGTTTCGTAATTAGATGCTATCATCTATACATCACTTCATGCCATCTCTCCAACTGACTTCTATGACCTATACTAAAAGCAGGTTGGCTCCTTTGCTACTAAGATGCCTGGCTCATGCACTTCCAGTTTCCTCTAAATCCGGCTGAGAGCAGAGAAGGATGACACCATTGCTCAGAAAGCTACCATCATTGATAACCAATTGTGATGTTAAAAGCCAAATCTTGTAAGCTTCTCTGTCTTCCTCACATGCGTACAGGGAAAGATCCGGTACGCAGAAACAAAGCAATCACTTAAAATGTAACAAGACACATTCCCAAACTAAAACCATGACTCACCCTTGCAATGCAATATTGATATTTCAGATTATATATAATTGAACTGAGGTTGCAGTTTATTTTCCAAATGCAAACACGTGTTTAATTAGAACAAAATGTGCCTCTCTGTAACACTGAATTTTAAGCACCAAGTTCTAAAGTTTATTGATTTATGATTATTGTGGAGAAACATGAGCTGTTATGCATAAATCTTTTGACAGGGGCTGTCTGTCAAAAATAATGATTCTTTTAAAACTCATGAATAAATAATGATGCAAGTCCTCTTTACATAAAAATACATACTCATTTACACACCCTGTCCACTGACATGAAATATGGTTATTTAAAATAATGAGCCTGTGATGGGTGAGTAATGAAACATTATTAATTTAATACACATGGTATTTTATACTTGTTCTCAGATTATATGCATCTATTTTCAATATTAACACATTAAGCCAGTTTTTAAAAGACCTCTAACAAAATGTCTGGTACAAAAAACATCTTTTTGTAGACGACATTGTGAATTTTAATTTTGCCACACTTGACTCTCATTTTGGTCACAAGCTGGAAAGTAATAACTTGGCTGTCACTGCTGAGATGTTTTATTGTCTTCCTGAGTTGGAGCATCCAGGACAAGGCACCTCCTTTTCCTCCCCTAGGAAAAGCATGCATAGTTCAGAGCAAGAGCCAGGCTGCCATTTGGGTTTTTTTTCGTCCTGGCCCATCTGGAATTCAAGTCTGTTAATGTCTTTTCTCTGTCCCTCCCTTCCTTTATGCCATGCTCATTCTCTATCCACATATTGAGAAGAATGAGATGATCCTAGTGTCACCAAGTCCCTGTGTGTTTTCACCAGTTATTCAGGAACAGAGGAACAGAAGACTCAGAAAAATGGTATTACACATTGCTTTTACATTGAGTTTCATCTGTTTCCTTTGAACTTCCTAAGTATATTCTCCTGCCCCTTCCTCCCTCAGCACTATCCAGTGCAAGAAATGATCCAAGAACATGCAATCAAGTCAGTGAAGGCTCTGCTCCAGCTTAGGAAGAAGGCAAAAGACAACGACGGTCATCTTCCTTTTCCTCCCTATTTCCAAGTCTTCCTGTTTCCCTTGGAATTCACAGCTGGTTTGCCAAAGTCTACACTTTGGAATATAAAAAAGGCTGATGGCAGTCTCAGTAACTATTTCATAGATGGGAGCACTGAGATACAGTGAAACAATGGGCAGCATCTGCACATCTACAGAGGCATTCCTGTGCGCAGGCACATAAACCTCTCTGTAGGCAACTCAGTGCACATTGAAATGTCATCCTTCTTAAGTAAGACTGATGGTGGTGTTTCTTAAGCCTGTGGGCCACTTTTTCCATCCTGCAGAGACAGGATCTGCCCCCCAATCACATGCCATTTTCCAACTGAGAGAGTGTCTATAAATTAAGCAAAGATAACCTCACTCTTTTAATCTACATGTTTACATTTCTCAGCCGGTGGTGCTAAGCCTTTGAAGTTCCCCACATTTGGAAGATCAGGTTCTGACTCTGAAACTGAAACTGAAATCAATCTAGATTTAAAAATTTTGTGAAGCCATTGTGATAATTTAGATCCATTGTCATGCTGCAGTAAGAGGTCTGAGAATGCTGAGGTTACCATGGAGACTTTGAAGACAAATAGCAAGTGAAATTAATTTTAAATCCTTGGCTAAAGTGAAGCATTTCTTAAAATAGATTTGAAAAGTCTTACCTTAAATGCCTTTCAAATGAATATTTTATGTGAAAGAGCAATGAAAAGTGATTCATAATAGTACCCATCCACAAATTCCCTGTTTAGCTATGCCTTTCATGTAATTATCTAGTGTGAATTTAGACATAACACAAACATAGTGTCAGGGTAAGGTTCACTTCAGCTAGCAAACAATTTTCTTTTTAATGTTCTACCACATAATACCTCTGAGAAGAAAATGAAAATATGAAAATGAGAGAGAGAGAGAGAGAGAGAGAGAGAGAGAGAGAGAGAGAGAGAGAGAGATGGAGAGCGGCTAGAGTGGCTGTTTCTCTTGATATCAAACTGTCTGCCAAAGTTACCCTTTCTCTACACTAAAATTTACGTGTTAAATTTTTGTTTCTTCTTATTTCCTAACTTTTTTTTTGGGGAAAGAGAAAATCATTATAGATTTTTATAGGAATTAAAATAAATTTTTATTCAAACACCAGTGTTATTAGAACCAGGAAAGACATAATTTTAATTGTATTTCATTGTGCAACACAATGCCTATGAAATTAATTTAAATTAATAGGTAACAAAATTTATAGGTCATGGTAAGCATAGCATTGAACTGAACTAGATAAAAAGAAAGAACACTACAGAGATCAGTCACAAGTCTAGAAAAGAGCACCTCGGCGCATCGCATTCGTCCACATGCCCCAGATAGTAGATTGACACACCAGGGAAAATGGAAGAATATAATTCAAACATTTCCCTTTAAGAATGTTAAAAATTTCTAAGTATGTGTCCCACTTGGGAATACTTTTCTTTTTTGTAATAAATCTGTTTTAATTTTTTTAAATATTTTTTTATTTATTAGAGAGAGAGAGAGAGAGAGTGTGGTA
>NW_004524658.1:9106072-9111975 GCF_000260255.1 Octodon degus | reverse complement strand
ATATTATTGAAGCAAGGACAGTCCTAAGATGAAATTGAACAACTCTTAGGCCAAGACCAAGAGTAAGGATTAGCCTGAGAAGTGACAACTAGGTTGTGGCTGACATGGCCTTCACTTGAAGGACCAAAAAGCCCCCAAAACAAAATATATCATTTGCCTCCTGGAATCAGTTTACTAACACTGTGGCTTGTTTTCTCAGCTGTTGTCACTGCCTCATTGATTATCATAATACTGCAAAGATGAGAATTTATTAAATTCATACCTTCACAGAGATAATTTAGCCTTCTGACATTGACCAATTAGAGAAAATCAAATTTATGGAGTTACAGAAAAATAAAAATGAAAATTATCTGTCAAAAATTAATTTACTTACATCAAGAGTGCCTACGAAACGAAATGGAAAATTTTGAGATTCAAGCTTCTTACTTTATATACAAAAATAAATTATTTACTTAGATGTATAATTTTGCTGTTTCTATATCTTTATTCATTCAAGTATCAGAAATTTATATTTTACTTCGAGATGAAAATAAGTTTTAGAGAAATTTTCTGGAGGAAAACTTTTCTGGAGCATCACGTGAGGAGAGCGACGGATCTGAGATCGAGAGCTGCGGCTTCTCCGGCCTCTTTCTTGGCTATTATGGTCAGAACAAATCACTGTCACACCGTGGACTCCTGATTTTAGAAAATATAAAACAAAAGAATTGAGACACAAAAATAATGAATGAATAAATATTCTTTCTGTACTAATATGTGCGTGAATTAGGAAGACGTTGCTCTTTGGGTTAGACCAGCAGCTATCTTTGGGAATGAGAGCGGCTCATGAAGCAACAAAGTAGGAAATAGGTTTGACTTTTTGAAATAACATTTATTTAATATGTACACTGGCCATATAATACATTTATTTATTTGGTAATGCAAGGATCTAGATGAATTTGATGACACATTTCTGTATCAATATTATAATCCAGGGGGTTGGCCAAATAGCACAGTGGATTACAGCACCTCCAAGCAGGAGCAAGGGCTGGGGGTTTGATCCCCGGGCCTGCTGTGCCGGCCCTGCCCCAGGGGCTCTCTGAAACAGGAATTGAGATTGGCTTTGGGAGGCTGTAAACAGGCAGATCACTAGGAGTCCAGGGAAGCACATATTCCACTGAGCCATCTCCCCAGCCCCTAGGAGTCCAATCTAGAGGTAAGACCCTGAAAACCCTGAAGACCCTTCCCTAAAAAATTAAAAAATAAAAATTATAATTCATATGAAAGAATGTGAAAGTAACTTTTATATTTTTTTCAAAAATACTACATGAAAATGGCCTTTTCTATTAATTATGCTTATTGTATGTTTTATGTTTTAATATGCATTAGATATACATAATGATCACATGCATCATAGGGAATTTGTACCTGTGTATGACATATCTTGATTATTTTTCCCCCAATCTCCCTACCCCTTCAAGTCTTCTTCCCCTCCCTATTTACAAAAGCTGTTTTATTTTTACTTTCTTTTCTTATTTTTCTTTTCCATTACTTCCTTTCCTTTTCCACCTCCCTAGTTTCATTTGAACATTTTCCACCATTTGCAATATCTATTATATATTTGAGTTCTTATTTGCACTTTCGATTCCTCACATCAGAGAAACAATGCAAAATTTACACATGTGTCCCATTCATTTCCCTAAAGAGTATGGTCTCAAGGTGTGTTTATTTACCAAGGAATGCCTAAAGCTTATCTTTGTTTATGGTGCAGTAATACTCCATTATGTAAAAGCCCACATCTTCAACCATTCATCAAGTGGTGGGCATTCAGGCACTTTCTATATAATAACAGGTATTACAACCTATACTTCTATAAACATGGGCATGCATATATGAACGTAGAATGATGCTTTTTATTCTTCTGGGATGATACCAAGAAGGGAAATAGCTGGGATGAATGGAACTTCTATTCCAATTTATTTGAGGGATCTCTACACTGATTTCCACAGTGGTTATGCCAGTGTAGAATCCCACTAAGAAGGGCTTCTTTTTCCCCACAGTCCCTCCAGCATTTATCGTTGGTTTATTTCTTCTTAATAGCTATTCTTTCTGGAGTCAAATGGAGTGTCCATATTGTTTTAATTTACATTCCTCAAATAACAAGTAATGTTGAAAATTTTTCATATTTTTCATGTATTTATCATAGCCCATTATCTGAGAAATAGCTGGGAAAATTTTTTCCACACTGTGGACTGTCTTCATTCTTCTGGTTCTTCGTTTTGCTGTGGTAAAGCTTTGTAATAAGATGAGATACTAGTTGTTGATTCTTGGTGGTACTTCCTGTGTGGTTGGGTTTTTATTATAAAGGCTTTGCCTACGTCAGTGTCTTCAAGAGTTCCACCTATTCTATCTTTCCAAAGATTTAGTGTTTCTGTGATAGTATGTGAATCTTTGATCCACTTCAGTTTTACTTTAGTGCTTGATGAAAGTGATGGATCTAGTTTTAACATTCAGCATGTGGAAGTCTAGTTTTTTCAGCACCGAATATTAAACAGGCTATCTTTCTTCAAGTGAAGGTGTTAGGGAACCTTGTCAAAGATAATAGGAGTAAGTCTGGAGCCCTAATATGTTCCCCTGATCCTTGGGTCTGTGGTGGTATTTGTCAGTACCATCCTGTCTTTATACTTGTTTTGTAGTATAAATTCAAGTCATGGATTGTGATGCCTCCTACCATAACTTTGTTGCCCAGAATAGTTTTTTGTATTCCAGGTTTCTTCTGCTTCCAAATAAATTTATAATCATTTTTTCTAATTCTTTGAGATATGCTATGGGAATTTTGAGCATGAGTGCATTAAATTTGTATTATAGTTTTAAAAGTATGGCCATTTCTACTACATTGTACTTCCTACCCAAGAACAAGTTACATTATTTCATTTTCTGATATCCACTTCAATTTCCTTTTTCAGCATACTATGGTTACTAATATAGAGAGCTTTCATTTGATTGATTCCTGACTATTTAATTTTTTGGATGATATTGTGAAAGCTGTTGTTTTCTTAATTTCTCTCTTACTGAGTCTATTATTCAGGTGTACAAAGGTTATTGATTTTTGATTGTTCATTTTGTATGCAACTACACCATTGAATTTGTTATTAAATTGAGAGCTCTTTTGATGGAGTTTTTAAAGTCTTCTATGTAGAGTAAGAGTTTTTTGTCATCTACAAGTAATGATAACTTAATTTCTTCCTTTCTTATGCTTATTCCTTTTGTCTTTAATTTCTCTGGTTAATTTTTCTAGAAGTATGATGAATAAGAATGATGATAATGGATATCCTTATCTTATTTTTGATTTTAGAGTGCAAGCTTTCAGTTTTTTGTTCTTTCAGTGCAATGGTAGCTGTTGATTTATCATTGCTGGCTTTTATCAGATTGAGATAAGGGCATCTATTCCAATTTTCTGTATGGATTTATCAAATACGAATGAGTGTTTTACTTTGTCAAACACTTTTGCTGCATCCATTGAGATGATCATGTGGTTTTTGTCCTTGACTCTGTTAATGTGGTATACTCCATTAATTGATTTGCATATTTTGAAACATCCCTATATTCTTGGGATGAATCCTACTTGGCTAAGAAGTATAATCTTCTCAATAATTTGCTACATTCTGTTTGTTTCTATCTTAATGAGGATGTTTGCACCTATGTTCCTTAGCAATATTGGCCTGTAGTTTTCTTGTTTGGTTGGGTCCCATCTCTGGTTTTTTTAACAGGGTAATTACTTGCTTCCAGGAAAGATCTTGGAAATACTGCTTATCTTTCAATTTCCTTAAAGAGTTTTAACATTAGTGGATTAGTTCATTTCTAATATTCTTATAGAATTCATCAGGGTATGGCCTTTCATTGCTTGTAAGTTTTTAATTACATTTTTGAATTATTTGACTGATATTAGGTTATTTGGAATTTTTATATCTTCTTAATTAAGCTTTGGTAATTCACATGTATCTAGAAATCTGCTCATTTATTCTGCTTTTTCAGTCTTGTTAGAATACAAGTTTTTGAGGGAGGTAAAGATGATCCTTTCATAGGGATTTCTATAGGACCTGTGATGATTTTACACTTTTCATTCCTAATTGTATAAATTTAAGTCTTCTTTCCTTGTATTGATAGGGTTGCTAAAGGTATGTCAATTATATTTAATCTTTTTAAAATGTACTTAGTACAGGGTCTACAGGGTCTCGCTATGTAGATCAGACTCATAGTGATTCTCCTGTTTTCAGCCTCCCAAGCACTGGGATTATGGGCCTGCACCACCACATTCAGTCTCAATCACTGTCTCAGTGAGCCCCAGGGGAGAAACCAGTATGACACACTGGGGATAAAACCCTGGCCACTGCGCTCTGCCTCAGCAAGCACTTTAGTCTGCTGAGCTATCTGGCCAGCCCTTATATTTAATCTTTAAAAGTACCAACTCTTTGATTCATTGATTGTTTATATTGTTTTCTTAGTCTCTATTGCATTAATTTCTGCTCTAATCTTTATAATTTCTTCCCACATACAAGATAGTGGTTTGACTTGCCCTTCTTTTTCTAGAACCTTGAAGTTCATCATTAAATAGTTTTCCTGAACTCACTTGGTTTCTTGATATGGGTGTTCACCAATATAAATTTCACAGACTGCTTCCGCTGTGCCTTATGAGTTCTGATATGTTGTTTTGAAAGTTTTGTTTAACTGTAGAAACTGTATAATTATTTTTTTTTAATTTCATGTGTAACAAATTGGTTATTCAGGAGGGTTGGGCCTCATTTTCATTTTTTCACTAATTTTTTGTGGTTTCTTTTGCCATTCATTTCCAATTTCATTGGACTATGCTCTCATAATATGTATGGGATAATTTTAATTCCTTTGCATTTATTTAAGCATTTTCTATAAGGCAGTATGTGGTCTATTTAAGAGAATATTCCATGTACAGTTTGAGAAGAATGTGTCTTCTAATGTTGTGTGGTGGAACATTTTATAGACATCTGCTTAATGTATTTGTTCAAAACCTTGGTTCAGTTCTAATATTTCATTGCTGTGATTTTGTCTAGTTAATCTACACAATTAATTTGTGACTGTGGGATATTGCAGTCCCACATTAAAATTGCATTAAGGTTTATTTGTTTTTTCATGTCCATGACTATTTGCTTTATATAGTAGTGTAAACTAGTATTTGGTGCATATTTATTTATAATTATTATCATTTCCTATTGGCTTGTTCCTTTTACAGAGATGTAGTGGCCTTCTTTGGCTCTTCCAATCAGTCTTGGCTTGAAATACATTCTGTTTGCAAATAGACTAGCTACTCCTGCTTTTTTCTGGGCTCTTGTTGCATAGAGTATTGTTTTCTATTTTTTGCCTTTCAGTCTATGAATTTCTTTTTGAATTAATGTGTTTCTTGTATGAATTATATTGCTGGATCTTTCATCTTAATCCATTCTGCTAGTGTGTTTCATTTGATTGTTGGACTGAAGCCATTATCATTAATGATTATCACTTATATGTACTGATGTATCAAAATCACGTTACATTCATGTTATTGGCTCCCTCTTTTTCTCCTGGCTTTGACTGCATGTTTTGCCTGGTGGATTCATTCTACTGTGGTTCATGAAGCTACAAACCTTGTTATCTCTATTTAGAAAGTTGTTCAGAGCACTTTGTGGTGCTCATTTCCTGTTCGTGAATTTCTTATTTCTTATTTCTCCATCTATTTTGAACAATAGTTCCATGGAGTACATTAATCTGGATGGGAAGTTATTTTCTTTTAGGGTTTGAAATACTTCACGCCAAACTTTGAGGTTTTGTGTTAAGAAGTCTACTGATATTGCGGAAAGATTTCTTTTCTATAAGATTTGTTTAATTTTTCTAAGAGATTTTAAAATTCTGTTCTT
>NW_004524658.1:9073833-9103323 GCF_000260255.1 Octodon degus | reverse complement strand
TCAGGTGGAGCTCTACAGAGTTTGGACTTATCCAGCTGCATCTGGCTCAGGTCTGGCTGCTGTGCTCAGCTCCTTCCCGCTGAGGACCTGGGCTAGGACTGGGTCCGGGGGTTCCTGGAACTCGGCAGAAATTCCTACTCAGCGGGAGGGGTGGAGGTGGTACTGCAGAGTGGTGGGGGGCATCCCGAGGGGGTAGGAGAGGGTCTGGCCCACCCTGCGCCTGGGCTGGGACTGGCCCTGCCAGCGCAGGGTAGCAGGAAGCTCTCCACACACTCACCGGACCTGGGCTAGGACTTTGCTGTGGATTTTTTAATGGAAGTGTCTATGGGGTGTTCAGGGTCTCACTACTAGATTGGATTCAGTACTAGATTCTCCTGTTTACAGCCTCCCAAGAGCAGGGATAACAGGCATGTGCCACCACACACAGCCTGCTATGGATTATTTTGATCATGGCAAATTGGAGTTTTATTTACCTCATTTAACTCTCTGTCAAATTGCTTTTCACTGGTTGGGAAGTTTCTATCTTGAAATCTGTGAGTAGTTTTTATTTTTTATTTTATGTCATCTATGCTATCTCCTCTTTTTTCACTGACTCAAATCCATCTTATATTATTATCTTTGCATCAAAAAGAAGCTCTTGAAGTGACTTCTTGTAGTTCCTTGGTATTTTTAAGACTTTTTTCTTTTACTCACCATGGCTCTATTCCCATCTTGTATATCTGAGATTCTGTCTTCGTGTTGACTCATTTTCTACTACGTATGCTTTTGATGGAACTTTTGATCTCCTGGATTTCTGTTTGAATCTGTTTCATGGAATCCATTTCTTTCCTATATTGGAGATTCATGATTTTCCTTATTTCTTAAGTTTCTCTATTTTTATCTGTATCTATTCTAGAATCTCTAGGCATTTTTTTCATTATCATTGCCTTTTCTGTAGTTATCTGAGAAATTTTTCTACTCTGAGGTCAGTTTCTGAGAAGTTATGTATGGAGAGTAGCTTTATTTTTTTTTTCATGTGTAAATCTTTTAATGGACTGTTTTTTTTTTTTCAAATCGAAAGTACAGTTTCAACAAATAATACACTGCATATATTCTTCTTAGTGGTTAATTGCTGTACAAGATGCAGACTTGTGATCCTACTTACAAACACCATTAGAACAAATCATTCTATTCATTAAGAGAATGCAACTATATATCTATCCCAACCACTTTGAATACACAGATACAAAATGGACATTCATAGTTATACCCCAATTTTTTTTTAAGTTCCGTTGTTGAATATTATAGGTGTGTAATCTCAGCAAAATATTCTAAAAGAGTACAGAAGCCCATAATAGCATTGGGTCTTCTGTTTAATTGGCAATGTCAGAAATTATTGACGTGAGTCCCCCACAGCTCAACATAACAGCATGGCTTTACTTCCTATATTTCATCTTCATACTTTTCTACTGGATGGTTAAGACCAAGGCAAAGCAGAACCTATGCAACAAGAGTTGTAGCTTTTTGGTTTGAGAAGGTCAGTGAAATGCCCTCAGGATTTATCCTGAGATCCTGTACCTCAGATTGTAGAACCTTTGTCAGTGCAGCCATGTGGATGAGTCACGGCCATTGCTTGGCCAATGTGCTCTCTTTGAAAACCTGAGAGAGTGTCTTCTCCTCATGTGACTCTCCTTAGGCACACTCCACGTCATCGATCGATTTCCTCTTTGGCCCCATAACCTTCTTGATCAGAAAATCTGGGACACTACCGAGGTACATGACGTTTCAGTACAAGTTCTCATATGTCCTGAGTCTTAATTGACCTTAGAAGGGTAGGGCCAAAATATTGGCTTTCCTTGTAGCCCTCCTTTTTCTCTAATTTTGGTCTGCAAACTTAGGTTGTTAACCATCCAGAAGACAAGCTTATTGTTATTATCAAACGATTTACGTTATCAAGCTTAACCTCACTATTTCACTACATTTCAAACTTCTTAGGCATAATAAGGAACAGGTATTTTTCATCAAGTATTGATATTTTGAACCTTAAGTCCCTACATAATATGATAAAGAACATTTAAAAATTAGATTATATTTTAACAATAGGATAAAGAATTCTATGCTTCTCATGTTTGCACATAAGTCCAAAAATCTCACCATATACAACCTTGAAGCAGGACTGTCCCACAGTATTCCTTTTCCTGTCTCTTGCTTTCATTCACCACCCCCTTCTTCTTGAACATCCACCTACCCGAGAGACATCTTAGCAGTAACTGGCATGTCATGACAAGCAGCCCGTGTTAGAGTAGCTTTATTACTAGTACTTAGAACCCTCAGGAAATGACTACTTCTTGGAGGTTTCTTCCAGGTGTATCTGGATTTTGGGCTTTGAATCTATTGCAAGATCTTACTTCTTCAATATATTTGGAATGAAGAATTACTGTCTGCTTAGCCCAGCTCCTGTTTGGCATTGTCATATAGTATGCAAGCTATATACTATATAGCCCTCAGGCAAGCTCAGTCTTGGTATACAAGGATGAACAATTAGTTATAACAATTATGTAACTTTAGGTAAAGTAGCACAATCAACAACAATTATAGTATCAAATACAATCAGAAAATGTCAAACTGAAGTAACTATTAACCTGTTACCTTTAGTCATATAATAAAATATAAAATTTTATGCCGTAAATAAACATTCAGTATACCAATATTCAATCTCCACAGGGAAAAATAGAAAAAGAGTTAAGAGAAAAAAACAGAGAAATATAAGAAGATAAAAAGATTAGAATCAAGGCTAGAAGACAAGGAATTATCACATAAACCTCAAAAGACTTATGAAGAAGACAGGAGGGAAAGAGAGAAAGATGAAATAAAAACGAAACAGAATAACAACAATGAAACTAGAAAGGCATGTTCACACTCATATAAAAACACATACAAAAAAGATAAGAAACAAGACAAAACAAAAACAGGGAAAGACAAAGAAAAAAAAGAAAAGAAAAGAAGAAAAACTGTCCACTTCAAAGTGTATCTTGCTGTCACTGGTAGATAATGTGGGCAGACAAATTCCAGATCCAGGGCTGGCCTGATAACTCAGCAGATTAAAACATCTTCTTAGGCAGAGTGCAGGTAACAGGGTTCCATTCCTGGTGTGCTGTACTGGCCTCGCCCACAGGGGCAAACTGAGACTCAGTGTGTGGTGTCCCACACCTGTAATCCCAGCATGTAGGAAGCTAAAACCAGGAGGATCACTATAAGTCCAATCTATGTAGTGAGATCCTGTAGACCCTGTACTAAATACACCACACACACACACACACACACACACACACACACACACACACACACACAAATTCCAGATCCATGTGAATCCATCAGGCCAGTAATTCTTTACAGTAACTTCAAGCTGGTTTCTTGAAATGAGGCTGCGCTACTTGCAGCAGTCCATTGGCCTTCTGTTGGTTTAAGCCCCCTTGGGATCCACTAGATAAATCCAACAGTTGATCTGAGTTCCAGTCTCTGGTGGGCACTGTGGTGGTCGATACATTGTGTCAACTTGAGATGTTGGAAGGTTGGCTGGATCAGCTCGTCTATTCCATGCCCTGGGTGTGGAGGACCCCACCTAGGGCAGGGAGGACCCATCTCAGAGTGACTCAGCAAAAAAAAGGCATATAAAAGAGTTGAAGAAGGCTTCTGCTCCCTGCTTCTTGGGAGGAGTTCTGATCTTTGCCATGCCACTTTTCAGCCATTCCACTTTGGATAAGCTTGACTTCCCCAGCCACACCACTTTGGAGGAGCTCCAATCTTGACAGTGGAGCTCCAGTCTTTGCAACCAGCATAGAAGGAAGAGAGAGAGTCTTGATGGATGCCATACCTACTGGTCTTCCTCTGCTCTTCACTGTTTCTGCTGTCATGAACTGCTACCACTGCCTTGGAGCCAGTGGAGTATGTACTGAACCTCCACTAACTGTGAGCTAAATAAACCTTTCTTTCCTTCATTTTGGATGTTGGTATTTTGTCCCAGCAATGAGTAAAAAGTAACTAAGACAGAATTTGGCACCAGGAGTGGGGTCATTGCTGTAACTATACCTGACAGTGTGGATTACAAGCTTTTGGGAATGACTTATGGGAAGAGATAGGAAAGGTTTGAAGAGGTCACCTGCTAGGGAAGAGCTAGGATGCCTTTGGCTCTTCTGTATGGGTGATTCTGGTCAGAGCTCAGAAGACCAGAATGCTGAAAGAAAGCCTGCCTGTAAATGGCAGGCTGGGGAGGTTTCTGCTGGGAAGAAGGACAGCATTGGTTGTTGGACTGCAGATGATTTGTGTTATGGCTTGGCAGAAAGTTTGTCTGCATTTTGATCTTGTCCAGAGAATTTGCCTGAGACAGATTAAGCACAGTGGACTAGTTAATCTTGAAAAGGAAATCTCAAGGCAGTCAAATGTTGAGGCAGTAGCATGGCTATTGCTGGGGGCTTTTAGTCAGTTGTATACTGAGAGTCAAGAGCAAAGAGTCCAGTAGGATGACTTAAATGTGAGTTTGGCCAGAAAGGGAGAGCAAGGATGTCTGTGGACTGCAAAGACAGAGTTGAGATCTCCATTGCCCAGGAGGAAAAACATAATAGAAAAGATGTCCCAAGGGCATTAGAGGAAATGGAAGGATCTCACCCATTGCAATCTCAGAATCTCAAGGGTGAGAGATTTTGCTTTGAGGAGAAAGCTGCAGAGCCCCATGCTCCAGAATGGAGGTGGGGGCCACACCAGGTTCCAGAATGGAGGGAGGCAGCCACACTAGATTCCAGAATGGAACAGGGGTAGAGAACTTGTTCCTCATAATCAAGGTCAGAGGCTCAGAAATCCAGGCCTCAACCCCTACAGCAAAGAGAAGAAAGCCTGGATACTGCTCCAATTGGCAGCAGCCCTTGGCAGCATCCATGTGGTGCTGGCACATGCAGAATGTGGGAATTCTGACCTTAAGAAGGCTTCTACCTAGATTTCAGAAGGTCTGGAAAGCCAGGCAATGTGCACCTGAGAGGGCATTGTGTAAAGCTGTGGGTGAGAAGCCTATTCAGTGAAAATGTCAGAAGTTTGAAAAAGCCAGGAATGTGGATTGTCTAAGGAGAGTGGCAAGGAGAGAGCAAAGCCAGCCCCCAAGAAAAGCCATGGGAGTTACCAGCAGAAGTGCTGTAGGGGTAGAGCCAAGTAAGACTTTTGGAGCTTGCAACTCATTACAAGTTGCTTTGGATGTTTCACATAGAATTACAGGACTTAACATTTGTCCTTCCGGATTTTGGTCTTGCCTTGGTCCCTGTTGGTTTGTATCCTCCTGTGTATACCCTTTGAAATAGTCATGTTTATCTTTTGCCTTTGAATGCTGGAAGTGTTTAACTTTTCACTTGTACAGGAGCTCACAGCTAAGCATTTGCTTTAGATTTTGAGACTTTGACTCTTCAGCAATACTGAGACCATTTGGAATTTGGCAACTCTTTCAGATAGACTAAATGCCTTTTGCATAAAGGGGTGTGCATGAGTCTTTGGGGGTAGAGCCAGGAAGACTTCTGATCTTTGCCATGCCACTTCATAGGCTAGAGAAGTAATAGAAAATCAAGTTTATCAAATTCTTAATAACAGAGATTGGAACTCAGGGGCAGAATGTTATGCATCTCATGTAATATAATGACAACAGACTTAATAGTGATTCTTAAAAACTACTAAGGCTGCATTACAATGTCTGGTGAAGTGTTAAGAAGCATGTCTTCATATCTGTAGATCGGTTTAAAGAAGTATATGTATAGTTATTTAGAGGTGTATTGTGGTGGTTGATACATGTGTCAATTTGAGATTTTGGAAGCTGGGTTGGATCCAATTGTCAATTCAACACCCTGGGGCATGGAGGACCCCACCTAGAGTGGGGAGGACCTGCCTCAGAATGACCTGCCTCAGCACAAAAAGGGTTTATAAAGAAGTTGAGGAAGTCTTCTGTGCCCCACTTCCTGGAAGGAGTTCTGCTCTTTGGAGTTCTGGTCTTTCTGCCACTTTGGAGGAGCTCCAATCTTGACTGTGGAGTGCTGGTCTTCACAGTCAGCATAGAAGGAAGAAAGAGAGAGTCTTGATGGATGTCATGGCTACTGCTCTTCCTATGCTCTTCATTGTTTTCTTTCACCATGAACTGTTGTCATTTGCCTTGGGGTCAGCGGAGTATGAACTGAAACTCCCACTAACTGTGAGCTAAATAAATCTTCCTTCCTTCATTTTGGATGTTGGTATTTTGTCCCAGCAATGAGTAAAAAGGTAACAGGCACTTTCCAAGATAGATTCTGGTCAAGTGTCCTTTCCTGTTTTCCAAATAACTCATCAGCCACTGCAATCCACTGTATCCCTGCTCTGATCTTTGCTGCATTTCTCCATGGAGATCTCTGAGGTCACTGCTAGTAACTGTTTGTCAGCAAGTTCAAGATATCCGTAGAACACAGTGAGACCAGGCTCAGGGCAAAAGCACTCCCACCACATCCTTCCTCATTGAATCTTCTCTCTTCTTGGGCTTCAGTTCTTGCTTCAAAGCCTTGTTTGCTCTGAGGGATCCACTTTCTTCCTTCTCTCCCTTATGCTGCTATATCCATGTCCTGACACCAAATTTCAGAGAGAGTCTTTCTCTACTTCTCACTATTTTGTCATTTTTCTCAAAGTCTGTAAATTTTTTTCTTTCAAGAGTTTCACTGTAAATCAAATTCTTTTAAGTGAAACATTTTTGGTGCTTATGAATGTCCTGTGTGTAGTAGTAGACTTCTATTTGCTTTTTTAGATTGTTTTCATTTTTCTCACTCTGAGACCATTCATGTGACTTCCAATAACCTTGCCATCCCCATTTCTCATATTCTCTTAACCAGTTGCAAGCTAGAGAAGAAACAAAAAATCGAATTTATCAAATTCTTACTGTTTGATAAACTTGATTATTCATTATTGTCAAATTTTACATTAAAACTCAATGCAAACTTGAATGATTACATTCTTAAGCTTAAGCTTGCTGGAAATTTGAGCAATGGATAAGTAAGTCAGGTTCTTAACTATTTTAAAAAATCTATAACTCCTGAGAAGAGCTTAGATTTCTACAATGACCTTCCCACCTTTAAAATTTATTTTACTGAGTTCTTCAAAGAATTTATTGCTATTTTAGTCTCTTTTAAAATACTTCTAATGTTTTCCAAAATGGCTTTGTTGCTAATGAAAATACTCTACCTTCAAATCATTATTAATGGGCTTATTTATTCTTTCTTTTCTAAAACAGTAATAGCAACCTTCCTATAATTTGTACCCATTTCATAACATGTTCAGTTAGAAAAACAAAGTATGTCTACTTTGTAGCTCTCAACGTTATTTCTACATCAGTCATCTTCATATGTATATACAGAGGTCCAGGCTCCACTCTAAGATGACCTAATTCAATAGGTATAGTAGCCTTCATGTTTCTGCAACTCTGTCACCAGGACTGAGAAATATATCTACATTTTCTACATGACAACTCTTTCCTTCCTAGATGGAAAAATGACCATTTCATTCCCTCTCATTTCCAAGGCATGTAACTCTGATTTCTTCTTTGACTTGTTTTGCACATCTTTCCTCAATCTGTCACCATTCATGAGTGGACTTAACTTATTTAATGTGCTGTGTAAATGTAACCTCTGAATGTTAAGCTCAGTTGTCTGGCTGGAGTCAAACAAACAGTTTCTATTCATTGTCTAGAGTGTAGGTTTCTATTTCTACATTCTAATGATACTTTTTTTAAAAAAAATCACTGTCTTGCACTGAGGGTATGGTCAGTAGAATATGAAACCACTTACTTGAGCATAATTTCTGTATTCTAAGATTGTATTTCTCCTTCAATCAGTAATTATTTAGTATTGTCAGAGTTTGGATCTAAAAATTCAATGAGAAACAAGACAGAGACAAGACAGAAACAAGACTTTTGACCTGCTTTGTCAAAAGTAAGATTCAGACCAGGAAATCGGCAGTAACATCTTTAGGGTATTCTCAATTATGCTGTTCTGGAAAACCTGATTCATAAACATGCTTAATTTAATCCAAGAATAATTTAGTGCCTGGGCCAGAATTCTTGAAGATGTACAGCCTAACTCATCTCGTTTATGCAGAGTATCTTGCATTCCTTTGATAGGTGGGTTCTATATATCATCACATCCAGCAGAGATCTTTAGTACAATATTTCAGTGCATCAACATGAGCACATTGATGACTATAAAATACTGAGTTTTCCAAGCCATAAATAATGTGAATTGTTCTCAATCTCAAAAGAAAAAAATGTCCAACAATTTAGAAGTAGGTGTGATGCTGCTATGCGCTTTTGTAGATGCTTCTGAAAAGATTGTTTTCTTCTAGCTCTACAGAATTGTGTTCTGATTTTAATCATGCATGCATGTTATATTTAATAAATATTCTTTCTGCATTTAAGATGATCAGATTTGTTTTCTATTATTCTATGAATATAATAAATAGTTAATTTTTATTGTATATCAACCTTAAATTTCTGGAATAAACCTAAGTCCTAAGTTAGTATTCTTTATATACTTTTCAAATATAATTAGCTGATATTGTGTTTAGGAGTTTTGCCCCCGTGTTTGTGAGTGAACAAAGCTAGTTTTATTTCTTGTACTGTCATTGTCAGTTTAAAATCAAGATTATACTGTTCTCATAAAATGAGTTAGGAAATAGTCTTTCATTTTCTACCTCCAAAATTAATGATATTCTATTCCTTAAGTGTTTAACAGAGTTTATTAGAGAAGCAACTTAGGGAGTATTACTTGTGAGTGCATATTTCACAAGAAAATTAATCTTTCAAATGCTACATAACTACGTATGTTTTCTCATTGCCTGTATAATGTTCACAATATTTTGGTTTCCTATTATAATCATTATAGCTTATATTTTTAAATACCCTATTATCATTATTATTATTAGTTTTTACTCAACTTTCTGTTTATCTCTATGGGCACCATAGCACCCATAAAAGGTTATTTCTATTTAATTTTTTCATAGATTTTATGCTCACTATTACTGTAATTAATAGGATGTTAAACCTTACATATTGGTTGATACTAAATCTGACAAATATACATTGCTAACATCGCAGATTAGTAGATATTAATAAACATAGAGCAACTAAACAGTAAACCTGAGAAATTGATGCAGCATTGTTTTAATGAAGCTTGCCTTATGGCCTAGTGTACTTTTACCTAAATTTTATATATTTAATCTGTGATAGTGTCATATTCAGTTATATGTAAATGTCTACTAGTCAATTGTTAAATAATGCTGTCAAATACTTACCCTCACTGTTATTTACTTGATTGTTCAGTCTAGAATAAGTATATCAGCAATTTTCCCTTATGATTGCAGTTCTATTTATTTTTCCTTATGCTTTGGTAAACTTTGTCTTTCCATATCCTGAGACTATTTGTTATATAATATAGATTATAATTCACTTTCTAGATGAGTCAAAACTTTTGTTACAGAAAGTTTCAGTAACTTCTATTAATACTTTTCCTGGATGGGGAGATAGTTCGGTGGAATAAGTCCTTGCCTGGCAAGCTCAAGGTTTTGAGTTCAATCCCTGGTACCACCAAATAAAAAAAACCTTCTCTTCCTTATAACTGCTTGCTTGATATTAGTATAATGATACCAGATTTCTTTTCTTAGTATTTAAACATATTTCTTTTTCTATCCTTTTATTTATTTTTTTTGGCTGAAACGGGGATTGAGCTCAGGCCCTTGTGCTTGTCAGGCGAGCACTTTTTCTACTGAGCCATCTCTCTAGGCCCTACCTTTTTACTTTTAAACTTTGTCTATGTTACTGATATACCTCCTCAGTTTTTCAATTTGAGAATCTTTATTCTTTAATTGCAGTATTCAGTTCACTTATAAATATTAATCAGTGTTCTATGTCCTTCTCTCATTTATTACCTTATTTTTAGATCAATATACACTATTTCATTTTATTTTTATAGTTAAGCAGAGACTTAAAATGCATTCCTCTCTCAACAAAGTTTAAATAAACTGGTAAAGTAATTGCATTCAGAATACGTACAGCTTCTTGTTTTTTCCACAGTTAAGAGAGTAAAACCTCACTGTATTTTTTATGATCTTACTAAGTTAGTGAGAGAGATAGGGATTACATTTTTAAGACCGCATTGAGAAGCCCAAATGAAAACCATTTGTACATAGTGGAATAATGTAATCTTAGGAATAATAGGCCTCCAGATATTGGAATCAGCAGAAAAGGATTTCAAAAAGTTATTTCTTACTATTTCAAGATAAATTGAACACAAATTAAAGTTTCAAGATCAAGTAACTACAAAGGTGGACTTCACTATAGTTGATAATGTTGAAAAATACATAATAAAATAATACATAGTAAAAATACATAGTAAAATAATTGGATTAATCTCAGATTCCAGAATTACTGGACTCAAAATAACAGAGGAACAGAAACCTAAAATGAAACATGGAGAGATAAAAGGATAGAAGGCAAAGTATTAAAGGCATAGAAAGTTAGTGAAGAGACTAAATATACTTGCAGTTGGCTCCTATAAAATGAGTATTAAATAGAAACAACTATTGAAAAATGTGTGTGAGTTCTCAAAACCAATGGAAAATAGTAAGAAATATACAAAATGTCAAAACAAAAACAAGATGACAGCTGAAAAGTTCAAATGAAAACTTCTAAAAGCTCCAAACAACCATAGTCTTAAAAGTAGTGAAAAACAGATTGTTAAAATTCACCTGACAGATGAGTAATCAACAGAAACATTAAGGGTATGGAACAATACCTCAAAAGTCTAAAGAAATAAAGAAAACATGTTGCTGATATGAAATCTTACAGCAACTGTCTATTTTATCTTTAGAATGAAGATAAAATAAACATTTTTTCAAAGAATATTTTATTTAAATAATCATATCTATAAGCCAATTGTAAAACAAATCGTGATATTTTTAGTAGAAGAAAAATGATCCCAAACTTGACCTGAAAAGGATATAAAGAATAATGATAAAGTACATAGTAACTGTCCTAAAATATAATCATCACCATCATCCTTACCATCATCATCTGAACGTGCTCAAGTATATCAAACAACTCAACCCGGGGGAGGCTGGGGCAGGACAGTGATTTTGAGGTCAACTGGGCAACCTGGACTAATAGCCAGAAACTGTCTCTTAATAAAAGTGATGATGAGGAGGAGGAGGGGGCGAGGAAGAGAAAGAGGTAAAGAAGAAAAATAAGTAGTTTTTAGGGTTTATGACAGATACATGCAGTTTAAACACAAGAAAATAAGATTCTTACACCTTTGTAGGGGCAATTATTTTGAAACTGACATTACGTAAAACTGTTATTATACACAAACAATAAAAAGAAGACTCAATTATAGTTTGAGTTTTTAATTATAATTTTTGCTTTAACCCTTTCACAGTTAATATACACCTTACTTATCCTGGAAGGGAGTCCCTCCTTCTGTTGTACAGTAAGTGTCTCAAAACATAATCATAACCTGGGCAATTGCACATGAGAGGGTCTCCAAAAATATCTGAAAACTATAGATACTATTTTACACAATATTTTGTTTTTTAAAAATAAAAAATGAAATGCATTAATTATAATCAATTGTTACATATTCTGTTTTAATCATTATATGAACACCTATATTGACCTAATAAAAATAATCATAATAAATAGGTCAAAAGCAGTATCTTTTGAGAATACCACAATGGCAAATGAGAAAACCCTCAATGAACATTCAGGTGGCCTTTGAAATCTTTAATCTTTTAGCCTTAGTGTCTACATCTGAATAATAATTATCTTTTTATGATGATGAATACTCATGAGATGGTTATAAAAATTAAAGAGAAATAGCAAGCAAAATTACTTTGTACACTGAAAAACTGCCCAACATTAGCCACTATTTTATAATAATACTGAAGAAAGACATAGTGGATTTCTTTTGACAGAATATTTCATTAATATTAAAATATTACTAGGGGTATCTATGAAATGGTTTAGATTTATATTATTTTTTTGATTTCATCTGTTTCTAAGACTATACCATTTTTATTCTAAAACAAACTTCACAAAGGAAAAATCCTTTAGTCTATTATTATCCCTTTAGAAAATAATTACTGTATATTATCTATTTATTGTCCCAGAATACACTAATCTAATCAAATAACACAGAACAAAAGTTTCAATTCCCCCTCCATTTCTAGTTTTCCTACACTCTAAGCTGATAATATAGACTCAATCATTATTATACCCCAATAACCTGTTTATGTTATTGAATTTTAAGTTTCTGTCTTCATCAGTTTAATATTTTGATCTAGAAAATAATTTTATTTTGTTTACCATTTCCAAAATGTTTCTTTGAGCATACTTGCATCAATAGTTTTGATTATCTATTAGTTCTTTGGTGGAATAATGGAATGATCTGATAAGAAGATAAATATGTTTCGTTTAAACTGTATGTCAAAGTGGAGTGAGAGCAAGTAAAGCATATCAAAGTTTGGACAGTTTCTAAATTTTAAAACTCTAATGCAGCTGCCAATAATATATGAAAATCTTTTTTTTAGTTTAATAGTACACATCATTCAGTTATTGGAAATGTGGGACCAGTTCCTTTAGAACTGCTATTCAGAGAACCTTTCTTTCATTTTTTAAATCAAGTTTTTAAAAACTTGTCTTCATTGTAGTTTCAAGTTCTCATTTATTTGTAAACTATGGATGTGTGTTTGTGTATGTAGCTCCCAAATCTAAGCATTGCAGGAGCCAAGACCACTATTTATGTTCTAGTATTGTTTTTTTTTTTTTTTCAACCATTTCATTCAACAGGCTTCCTTTTGACAACACATATACACATTTTTTTCAAACCCACAACACCATATGGATTTTGCTCAAGCAAATATCCTGCTTGATGTCTCCATTGGTTTCTTATAATGGAACTGAACTATTCCAATATCTGCAGTGCTTGGCAAAGTCTTTGTTCAACATATTTAAGAAAACTTGCCCAATACTTGAAGATGGTTGAGTTCTTGGCTAATTTGTCAAATGCAAGTGTGAACAGCTAACATATTTTAGTTTAGTAACAAACTCTAGTTGAAATTTAAGGAGCATTCTTGAGAAGCAATTTGAATCTGATCTCATGCATAAAATCCTAACACAAGCAGACTTTATAGGAGACTGGCACTTAATATAAACTTCCAGTAACCACTAATAAGTCTAATAAAGAAGAGACGATTTCTATCTCATATTTTAAAAACTTCACCTTTCTGAGGAGAAAGAGAATCCATTTACAGACATGTATTCTTCTGGAAAACATGGGATGTACTGTAGAGCCTAGTTTTCAAAGTCAGTGTTCTGAAACTCATTTTGCCACTTACATATTATGCTTTGAACATAAAATAGCTCCCTAAGTATCTATTTTCTCATCTGTAAACTAAGAAGATTAAAACTAGTTGGACTTTGAGCTCACTCAATGATTTCTCAGTAGGAAAGAAACAAGATACTAGGGAAAGTGAAAAGCATATCTAAACCTTTCTATAATTAGTTTTGAGCAGTTAGATTACTCTGTCTTTGTAGGCTGTGTAAACTAACAATCCAAATGGCTTCTGATGACAAAAATGGCTGAAAGCCACATGGTTGTGGAGCCAAGTAAACCCTTAGCTGCAACTTTGGAATTTTCCTGTTAAGAGAATTGTAGTCAGTGGAAAGAGAATATGCTAAACAAGAATTTTGAATATTAAGCATTGGCACACATTCAAGACATTTAAGAATTGAAGAGACAAATATTTCCTTTGAAATGTTCTGGAGAGCCATTTAGACTATAACTATGGTATTGTGTAACACTAAATAATATTTAAGTTTAACATTATAAACAATTTTATTTTTCTAACAGAACTTGTTTCACTTCTGCCTTCCATTTCACAATAAAACTTCCTGACAATATTACCTATACCTATATCCCCCACCCCTCAGCCAAGTGCCTTTGAGATTTTGCAAATCCTACCTTATGGAAATTGTTACTGCCAAAACTCACCAGCGAGCTACTTGTTGCTAAACACAATCCCTTCGTTACCTGTACAGAATTGC
Organism: Octodon degus; assembly: GCF_000260255.1. Classification (NCBI taxonomy): domain Eukaryota; kingdom Metazoa; phylum Chordata; class Mammalia; order Rodentia; family Octodontidae; genus Octodon; species Octodon degus. The sequence continues at coordinate 9,089,204 of NW_004524658.1, read as the reverse complement.
TTCTTTCCTATCACACACTTTGAATAACCCCACCTATTTCAAAGGCCATATGTAGATGATTACCAGTTCTACAACTTGTAAGATTTGCCTCTGAACTTGAAGTCCTTCTAGCCAACACTCTCTGGCTATTTCTGCTCGGGTTTACTACCAAGAATTAAAATCCAACAGTTGCACCACAGAACTCATCAACATTTTCCCTCATCTGGGCCACCTTCCAGTAAGAAGTTATATCTGTGCTTGCTATGGATAGTTTAGAAAGAATTTACTATTTCTGCTCTCACTGCCCTCATTGCCTCCACCATTCTCATAAAGATTGCTGTGCTTGCTTCCTAGTGATTGGTCTGCCACTATTCTGCTCTAGTTCAGTCAGCATGATCATTTTAAAGGAGAAAGACAATTATTTAATTTCTTTTTATTTCTCTTAAAATTATGTTCAGACTTACCAACAAATCAGACAAGCCCTTGTCTCATATTCCTTGAATTAACTTTCCCTCTTTATCTCCAACAACCTTATTTGCTCCTTACACTTATGCTTATTACACTGAATGCCTTTTCATTAGTTCCACTTACCTGCTCCCGGGGGACCCTATACCTCTCTTATAGAACTGCAATTTTACTTCCCGTCTTCTCAAGTCTAGCTAATTCTTACAGTCTTCACAGCTGAAATTAGCAAATCTTTTCTTTTTCGGCCTTTAAAACTCTGAAAAGGTGATCTGGTGTGCATTTGTCCAAATTTACTTACACGAGCTCTTATTTCCTTCTCTCCTTCTGGTGTGTGATCTCCACAGCGACAGCAGAAACTCAAATTTTGTTACCTGGTACTCTGTGCACAGCAGGAAGCCAGAACGTAACAGTCCCTCGATAACTATTTATGTTTTTGTTTTGGGCTGTTTTTGTCCAACTTAATTTGTTTCAGTTTTATTTTAACCCAAATAAACTGTGATTTTGTGTAAAATATGAGAAGCTTCACTGCTCACCAGGGGTTATTGCCCCTAAATTGTTAGATCAATTTGCTGGAGTCATAAAAGCAAAGCTTTTGAAGGTTGGAATATGCCATCATAGTTATATTCACTGTCAGTTCACAGATAGCGGCCACTTAGCCTGGGCAACACTAAGCGGGAGTAACGTACAACATGTGCAAACGATGATTTATACAATGATGCCTCTGCTGATGATAATGACAATGGTGGTCACAGCAAAATGTCATAGCACCAAAGCTCAGGCATGGGCTATTATTTGAAACCTGGCAATCAACAACACTCATAATACATGATTTTCAGAATTTAGTAGACATAATATGAAATTCATTACCATAATCAAATCATTAAAATGCAGAAGCATTTCAAAATCTTTTTTGTGGATTGCTTACATATAGTTAACCCTTGCTTTCTCTTCCTGCTGCCTATTCATTGGCTAGGAGCTAAGGAAAGTATGATACAGGAAAATAAAACTTGTACCTTTGAATGTGCTTAGGCCACTTCTATCAAGTGGCCTAGCTTACGAAGATCAGGTTATCAGTTAAATTTGATTTAGCATATAGTCAACACCAAATGCATCTATATGATTTGGAGAATTTTATTATCTAGTGTCCTTTATGGGAAATAAACTCTAAATTATTTTTGTCTTTGGTTTTATACCATGAACATTTGTAAACATCGCACATACTGCCTGAGGACTGTGTTACTATGAGTGTCAAATGTGAGAGAAATACGTAGTGAAAACAGAGCAAATTGACTCAGTCATTTCTCCCTCCTCTCACAATTGCAAGGCAGTACGCCACAGGTGGTGGGCATGGTAAAAACACAGCTCGCTGCACAGAGGCTGGGAAGAAAGGAAAAAGGAAGAGGCCAGAATCCTACAGTCACTTAAAATCTTCTAGTAAAGTCCACCCCGTGAAGCCTGTGGTGTACTCCCTGAAGGCCAAGCTGAGGGGCGAGCCCTCAACAAATGGGCCTTTGAGATACATTCCCAGCCCAAATAAGGGCAAAGTCTGTCCTGAACTGAGCATAGTACAATTCCTTGAGGATGTTTTCGAATAGTCAAAATATATGATATTAGTGAATTTCCTCATTTAATACAAAACTCTATGGCTCACTATGTGCATGGAAATCTGCATGTGATTCCCAGAGTCCAACAGGTGGAAATGAGGACCAAATCCCTGCCTTCTAGCTGCTGCCTAAGGATAACGCAGAGGTACTTCAGTGAACCTCAGTATACGGAAATCATTACAGTATTGCCGAAAAGTACATGTAGGTGTAGTTTTCCTTGGAAAGTAGCTTTAAAACATTTACATATTACCTCTTAGACAATCATTTTATATGTGTGCTCCCCTTTCCACTCTTAAGAAGATACACCAAAAATTAAAAGGAAATGCAAGGGCTGGGGAGATGGCTCAGCGGAATAAGTGCTTCCCTGGCAAGCGCAAGGGCCTGAGTTCAATCCTCAGTTCCACCAAAAAAATAAAATAAAATAAAATAAAATAAAATAAAATAAAATAAAAAGAAATGAAGCTCAAAAATGTTGTATTTAGTTCCTGTCCATAACAATTCATTTTCTATAATCTCAAGACTAGCCTTTTTTAAAATAAACTGATGAAATGTGTATGTCAGGACACATTATTAGTTGAAAATACTTTTTTAATTTTACTTGGCACATGCTTAAAGTTCTTAACATATAAACTTCCTAAATGGTAATTTCTATAAGCTTGCAGAAACCACTAAAGTTGTATCTCTTAGTTTGTATGATTGTTTTAAGGTGGAATATTGACCCGCTACTGCATCACACATCTCTGGGATGTTATGGCTTAGCAAGTGGAGAGAGGCCCCTTACAGGTACTGTTACTACTGTAAGAATTCAGATACATTTCTTCTTCCTTGTCAGCCTAGAAATAAAGACCTTAATAAATAGTATCTGTGGTAACAGAAGTAAAGATATTTGTCTCAGATTAAGACACGTAACTTGATTATGAGATGGAAATTACTCTGTGATCTGAACTCAGAATCGCTGGAAGTTGTGGGTATTGCACTGCATAATCCATGGTAGAAAGATGAACGGATTGGGGGACTTCCCCAGAACACACTCCCAGCTCACTCCTCTCACCTACTGATGTCTTCCTTGCTAGACTTCCACATGTGATCTGCATTATCATGGCCGGGGCTATAAACGACAAAGAATAGTAAAACCTAAAGGAAGTTGTTTTAAAGAGATAAGCAAAAGTGGTTTTATAAAAGAAACCCAAATGCCTCTGTTCATTGGTATCATTTAGGGAAAGAAATTAGCCTTCTTAAAATTTATTTGCAGTTAGTGGTCATGACAAGAGATGTTTGTGAACCCCTGGACCCTCATTAGATAATTTCATGTACTACTTTGTGTGAGGAACGTATGTGCCCTTTCTGTATGATGGCTTTTGGAGAGGATATAAATGGTTTTTGTTTAGCAGGTAGAGTATTAAGAGTATATATATATATATATATATATATAATCAAATGCTGACTTTATAATAGATGTGTTTACTTTTGCTTGGTACATTACTTCTTGGAGCATAAATTTCCATTTCTCAAAATGTGATAATAATAGGAAACATAATGGGCAAATATCTTTAAGGATTAAATAAGAAAATATTCATAAACCACTAGGATGTATGCATGGAACATAATAATCATTAGATCCATGTTTGGTAAAGAAAAATCCATGGAAGCAACACAATAACAGTGTGTTTCAGTAAATTCCGCTCAGCGAATCAACACGCTATTGCCTTGGCAAAGCATTGACTGGTGCCTTACATCCTTGAATGTTCATGGTTATTCGGCTGCTCTCCTCTTCACCCCTTCTCTCATCAGAAGATGAGGTGCTTATTGAGATTAGGTTGCTTGTTCCCAATCTGTTTCCTGACAGGTACTTTCAGTTTGTTACTACATTTAAATCTCATTAGTAAAGTTATTAAACATACATTCAGAAAAAAATATTGGAAGGTGAACTAGGGCAAAGGCTTTAGTGAACTATAATAAAGAAATCTCTCATACTGGGTGTTTATGAAGCACCTGGAATATCTGAGAAATAATCATAGAAATTTGGAAAGATTTTATGCTGAAAATTATTTTCCTTGCATGAGTATCTCTAAGTTTTGGATCTGTTTAACAGAAAATAAAACTGGAAATTGTTACCAACATTAATGTATATGATCTGTACAAGAAAAAAAAAATAGAATTCCAAGGAAACTAATTGTGGTAAGTACCAAATTGTGGTGCTACAACACAAGTTTGGGAAATTAATATGAATTTGTATATTATAAGTTAAAATATATATGTTTAATGAATATTTGTCTTAAATGGACATTCACATAAATTTGCAGGGCCGAGTAAAGGAAATAAAGGGTGATGTCTGGAATTTGGAACAGATGGCTTAGGTTTAATGTATGTTCTGTCACTTACCTCTGAAACTTTGGGAAAATCACTATTTGACTTCTCAAGGAGTTAGGTTTGTTATTTCCAAAGTAGGACGCTGACTGTTCTCATGAGGGTATTTGGGAGATTCGCTGCAGTACTGGGTCAAAAGGAAGTCCTCAGCACAATGCCCAGAACATGGGAGTCATCAGTCACTATGACTGCTATAATTTCTTTGCATCACCTAATTTAGTATCTTGCCCACAGTTGTTACTGAACACGTGTTTCTGATTGTCAAGGTAATGATGATTAGATCATTCAGGAAATTATTACTGAGCATTAGGTTGTCAAACATAAAAACTGAATGAAAACAAAGTCAAGAATTAAAACATGATCCTTTGCCTCTTTTCAGAAGCTTTTGCATTACTCAGCTGTTAAATTAAAATTAAAGTAAACGACCTATTTTGATCTTATCTTGGGTTTTAGCACTAAATAGGAAAAATATCTGGTTTTGATCATGATAAGGGTCTATCTCTAAAAGATACAGTATTTGAAGAACTATTAATTCATCCTTTTGCTCAATAAACATGATTTTATCAGGATATATCCTACAGAAAAATTGAGTCAAGGTGGATAATTACCACGTATAAAGTAGCAGCTATAAGGGAATGTAATGTAGACAAACACAGCAAAAGGGGAGAAATCACAGAAAATCTATGTGAATGTGCATCATATTTCCCTATAGTTCTACCACACTTCATCCATACATAATATAAGGTCTGCCTATAAAACTACACATGATATGCAGTAGCATAAGTTCTTACAAGTTCATGATAGTATGAATTATGTGTATGAGCATAGATCTCACATAAGAAAATTGCAGCTTTACGTCTGCCCCTTATGAGCTGCTTGGCACTGGGTAAGTTACTGACTATTGAAATTGTCAGCTCCCTGGAACAGTGCCCGGCAGGACACTAGAGAAGATGGTTGTTACAACAGGTAAGAATTGACACCATGCTCATGTTAGAATATAAGTGCCAAAATGTGTTCATTAGGTAACAGGTCACACAACACTTCCTGGAAACCTTCCTAGAGACTCTCATGGACTTTATAGCTTGACTCTGCACTATGGTCCTGACCTGTGAGAGTTAACGTCCAGCAGGACAGCTGTTCTTTCTTCGTTTGATTTCTTAGTAAAGGTATTTCTATACACTGTGTGGTTTAGGAAATTAAACTCACTTAAAGACTTCAACTCGTTTTTTCCAATGAAAGTATTTCATTATTTGTTCCATTTTGTTTTATTTGGGGGATGCATAGGGACTCATACAATATTGCAGGCTTCTTTACATATTTTGTCTAACACCAAAAATATACAAAACCAGTTTTATACAAACATAATCAAGTTTTCTAAGCTCCTCTTGAATAATTATCTAAAATTTGGTGATTATTGAAAGTACCTGAGTGAAAATTATTTCTCTGTGGGTCAGTTATATATGTGCCAGCACCAGCTCCAGATACATGTTTCATCAACAAGTAAGCAATAAGTATTTATCAATTGATTGATTTTGCTGAGTGACTGAGCTCCAAGGCTTCGTACAGTGTCCTGATGCACATTATGTAAATGTTACTGAAAAAACTGAAGACTGCCAAATGCCAAGAATAACAAGCAACACATTAATCAAGTACTTCATCTCAACTGTGTCATTCACCAAACAGGCATAACCCCTTGCTGACATAAAAGCAGATTTTGAAGTATAAGCGAAGCAAAACAAAATCACCTACTGGGAAGATTTAAAAAAAAAAAAAAAGAATGGTAAAAGTACTAAAATGTATGAGCCTAATAATAAGAGAGGGGAAGAAAAAAAGGGGAAGGAGGGAGGGAGGAAGGGAAGGAGAGGGACAGGTAGGAAAGATGGGAGGGAGAAAGGAGAGAGAGAGCGAGAGAGAGAGAGAGAGAGAGAGAGAGAGAGAGAGAGAGAGAGAGAGAGAATCATTGTCAAACCATAACTAAGAATTGAACACAGCTTCATAAAATCATGATTCAACTTCACCAGTGTTAAATTTCAAATAAATGTGCTAGGAGGCTGATGCCTTTAAATTAGATCCCTAGATGTGCCTCTGAGTGTAGCAAGTGCCCTTATTCCTTCACACAGACCTGCAGGAAGAATGATGAATTGCCCTGCAACAGCTAGTGTGTGAAAACTTTATCTTTTCGCTTATCCATGAGCAAAGTCATAACTGAAAGAAAACTAGAAATTTACCTCTCATTACAATAACCACTAATCTCACACCACAAAATAATTTTGGAAAAATTAGCTTACATATTTGTTTTCTCAAAAATTCAATTGTTTTTCATTTATGACCTGGAGATGATAATCTACACAGAAAAATTGATCAAATTTTCTATCACCTCTTTATCCTGAGCATCTTTCAATTTAGGCCTAAATGCATTCTCTTCATTTATCTGTGGCAGAAAAATACAGAAATGTCATTATAGATGCTCTCTCTTGCATAACAGTAAATACACAAAGGAAGATATCCAAGGTCCTTGTTGGGCTTACAGAAATGCTGCTTCCTGCGGAGGCTTTTGTGTAGAGTTCCCCAAAGACTCTTTCTCTGTTCAAATTTCAATATTTTTGACTGGTTCTTTCAACTAGCGTCTAGTCAAAGACCTCTAACTTGTAGTCTACAGAGAGAAATTCATTAACAAAGGAAGAAAAGAAGGAAAAATGATGAAAAACCAGAAGACTGTTAAAACCATATTTTGACAAAGCTGTCTGGAGCAAGATAGTTGGTCTTGCTAACATTCATGAAGACAGAAGCCCATTCCTTGGATTGTCAAGGATTTTTGGCATTGGTTTGTTGAACTAACACCCTGGATGATTTTACAAGGCTGGGAGTGTGGGGCTTGAAGAGAAATGAATCTTTTAATTTAGAAAAAATTCTTCCCATCATCTTGAACTCAATTCAGCACAAAGAAACTGACATTGTAGATTTCATTTCACGTTGTATTTTCTCTAACATTATAAGCATTTAATACTCAGCAATCCTGACTCCCATGTCCTTCTAAAAAACATACAGGGTGTTCTAGTTTTCTTCATTTTTGTTTTCTAGCTTGCCCACAATCACCCCTCTGTCCTGTCCTCGCAGTGGAAGCAGCTGAGAGCCATACATTCTAGCTGAATGTAAGACTTGAGTAGAGAAAGTATTTCAGCTCTACCTCAGGTTTGTAAGTCTGCACTTTTCTGGGTGATGAGCGAGGACTTACAGTTAAGCACACACACATTTTTCACTTACACACACACAGATGGAGCACAGTAACTGTGCTGTCCCTTAAGCCCCCTCTGCATTTCTGACTCCTTGCTAGCTTTGTATAATTTCACAGACTGTTGTTTGAATCTACCAGATAGACTGGGCTTTCTAATAGCATCCACCTGACAGCTCCCACATTCTAAAGTTAGATTATTATTCCGAGAATAAAGAAGTAGACTAAGATGTCATTGCTTCTTCAATGGGAATTCCCACATTTGCTTTTAATATCCTGACAATAATTATAATGGTATTATTTTAGACTTAGAAAAATTAAAGTTTCTAATGTCAACTATTATTTTAAACATGAAAAATGATGGCTCTCTCAAAATAAGAAGTCTGGAACATGACACACTTTTCTGTCTCTTTCAATGAGGAGTTTGTAGAAAAGGAATCAAAAAGAGAAACAGAAAATATTTCTATAGTGATAGATTTAAGAACTATTTTTTGGCAGCTGTTCTGGGTGGTGTGCTAGTTTGGGCAAAGACAGGAAAAGGGTGATCCGTGTGGAACATTGATCACAGCGCAAAATTTAGGGAGTCACCCAGAACTCAGAGACCATATAAATAATATACAAGATAATTTTTAAAGTGATTAATTTGAGAGGGTTGGCCAAATAGCTCAGAGGATTAAAGTGCCTTCTTAAGCAAATGCAGCCTCCAACCAGCCAGGGTTTGATCCCCAGCCTGCCCTGCCGGCCACACCCCCAGGGCACACTGAGAGGGCAATTGAGATGGTATGGTGATGCATGCCTGAAATCCCAGCTCTTGGAAGACTGAAAACAAGAGAATCACTACGAGTCCAATCTACGTAGTGAGACCCTAGACCCTGTATACCTTGTACTACAATACAAAATAAATAAATAGTAATTAATTTGAATATCCATGATGAACAAAGTATAAAAAATTTAAACCAAGACAGGATGAGTAAAGAACAGATCTAGGATGAGACAAAGGTGACAATTTTATATAAGTCATGGGGAGACACTATATTTGTTTAAAACACTGGCATTTTGTTCAACATGGATTTAAGGGCATTAATTTTTCTTTAAGAATGTGGTATCCAGATGTTATTTGTTTTGAATACTGAGTTTTACATGCTTCTCCTATTTCTCCAAATAATTATCTTCCTTATGATGCTACAATGTAAAGTCCAAGGGCCAGCAAGATAGCTCAGTGGACTAAGTGCCTGCTTAGGCAAGCACAGGAACCAGTGTTCAGTCTTCAGCAATACCTGTCATGCAGGGCCCGCCCCTGAGACCGCTGAGCCAGTCACCTCATCCGGGCTTGGTGGTGCACACCTGTAATCTCAGCACTGGGGGGAGGCTGAAAACAGGAGGATCACTACGAGTCTGAGTTGCATAGTGAGATCTTGTACCAAATATATATATATATTGGTACAAGAATGAAATATATATATATATATATGTTTCATTCTTAGCCATCTGTTCCTGATTCTAAACCCCAAGATCAATGGTAACATAAGTTTCTTTCCTATAAACCACTGTTGGTTGTGGAGGGATAAAATCTAATATTGAATATAAGGCTTCATTATTGCCTTAAATATATTCACATAGTTCATAGAATCCATCTTGATTTGGGATTAGAATAATGTTTGCCATACTCAGAGCTTCTGTTACACAAGGCACTTCAACATGCATTGCTTAAAGGTTCAAGCCCTCCCCAACGACATGTCTGGGCCACCTGCCACAGTCAGAAATGGAATGGCCACAGTGGCTGCTCACTACTGTCTGCCTCTGATGTCTACACCCATACAGCTACTGTGCTTACAAAGTTTCAGAGAATTTTCTGTCAGCCCAATCCAGAGCCATAGGAATGTAATACTAAGTAATGTACTAATTTCATAATATGGCTTTAAGATATATTTTGACTATTATAAGTTAGGCAATATTGAATTGCAGTGGACCTCAGCTAAGACATCTGCAAAATGCAGTTGTCATAAATGAATTGTCCAGAATGTCCAAGCCAATCATTTGTCCTTGGATCGCTCAGGTATTCCAGCTCTGTGTGGTCACCTGTTCCCCTACTGTCTTCTTGTACAAACTTTGTATATTTTGAGAAATTATATACAGCTCTGACTAATCATAGCAAAAGAATCATAGAGGAGATACAAAATGTAGATATTATTTTCAAATGTGGGTTCTGCATAGAACATTAAGGCCTGGATTTTTTATTTTTTAAAAGAGAATAAAAAATAATAAAAAAATTGGTAATGGTACAGAATTTCACGAAACAAGATGATGGGATTTCAACAATGGTTATGATACTACATATTGTTGTCCCCAAATTAGTTGTTTATATTACAAGATATAAGCATGAAAAATTGGCTGAAAATATTAAAAATTAAAAATTAAGCATTAACTGTCCCTTTCAATAAATCAACAGAAATCAACAGTCCAATTATCTCAGCTATCCTTGTATATATATACATTTTTCTTTTCTTTCTTTCTTTCTCTCTCTCTCTCTCTCTCTCTCTCTCTCCCTCTCTCTCTCTCTCTCTCTCTCTCTCTCCTACATCACAAGAAACTCAAGAGCTGCTAAGTGTTCTGATTCATTGTTCCTGCACCAGTTTCAGAACAGAGAAACATACCTGGCAAATACACCTTTGTAAAATGTAGCCTTGGCATTTCCTCCTTTTTTTTCTAATTGTTTTTGCTGGTACTTCCGTAGCAAAAGAAGCTACTTTGGAATTCCCCTTCTTTTTAGTACTTGTGTTCCTGTAATTCTGCAAAGGAAAATGGAAACTTCAAAGTTAAATTCACTTAGTTTTCTGCCATTTAGTTTGAAATTTAATCTTTTGGTGAATCATTTTATCAAAATCAATGCCTTCAGGTTTATACCAACATGCATTGAGTACCTAAGACCATTTGAATACAGATTTTTGTAAACAGGAAAAAAACCCTTCTCAAGTGAGGAATTGTCATTCCTTATATACATATGATGGGAACGTAACATAAGGGCTTTATTGTCTCAGAAGAAAGCATATTCCTGTTTCTCCCAAGTAAAGATATGGTACCACATTAATCTTCAGAATGGTTGTCGGTGGAGTAGTATTCTTCTAGAAATACTACTGGAAGTGGAATATATGAACTCTGAGAATCAAATCCAAAGCAGTGATTCTATCAACTTAGTGTTTTTCTCAAAGTATGGAGGTCCCCTATCTTATCTACATAGAATATGTCCCACAACTCCTTTCAATGCCTGAAGCAGATGATTATACTAAACTTATATGACTCATATTTTTCCCCCTATATGCCCAGAATATATTGCCACATAGAACCAGAGTTAAAATCTGTTCTTCCAAATGTTATACCTTGGTATCTCCTCTGCTTCCTTGCTGTTGTACTTGAGGACATTTATCATAGAAGCACAGGGATACTTGCGCCAGTCAACCTGATAATCCAGACAGCTACTAACAAGAGGGTAGCATACATAGGATGAATGAGTAATAAAGGGAAGAGTGCAACCTAGACAAGGCAGAGAGGGATGTCCTCGTCATGCTACAGAACACAAATGTACAATTTAAAATTTGTACATTATTGATTCCTGGAGTATTATATTTGATATTTTAGACCACAATTAACTCAGGCAAATGAAACCATGAGTAAAATTGAACTACTGTATAATAATATATGTTCATTATACATTTTAGTTTCTTTTGGATTTCTCCTGTAAAAGAAAATGGTCAAAGGTTAAAGAAATTTACTTATGCATACTTCGGAAAATCACTATGTCACTAAAGAAAGCTTGATCCCTCTTACCCATAGGTTAGGTAGCTATCTACAGAGAAAAAATATATACATACATGCATTTTGTCTCCTTTTCTCAATGATGTTAACTTTTGATCTTAATTTCTTTTTACTTTTTGTATTTAATTTTATTTGATTTTATTTTGAACAGTAAAGACAGAGGCAAAAACAAATAGAAAAAAGACAGAAATAGGGTAACATACAACAACATATGTTACAGATTTTCAAAGCAGGAATAGCTAATTAACTGTGGTTGTTATACTATCTATTTTTATCATCAAATCTGTTGGTCAGATTAATAGCATACTTATGCATGATTGGAGAAATAATTAAATATTGGCACTTGCTTTCAAGAAATCTTAATTTTTTCCTTGTCTTTTTTTTCTTCAAGCTTATTTTAAAGACAGTATAATAATTGATAGGACGTTAGAAACAGTCACATTTAGAAGACCAAGATCAGAGCTATTTTTTAAATTTAATTTAATTTTGAAGAGAAAAAAAAGCAAGGACAAAAATGGAAACAGGGAGACATAGAGTAATACATATGCTACAGATTATCAAAATAAGAGTAGCTGATTAATAATGGTTGATACATTGTCTATTTTTATTATCAAATCTTTTGCTCAGATTAATAGATATAGTTATATAAGATAGGACATATGATTGAATATTACTGGTTGTTTTTAAGAAACCTTGAATTTTTATTATATTTCTCTTTTATTCCTTCTCTTAGGTTTTTTAAGTTTATTTTAAAGAGTATAGTAATAATTGATATGACATTTCAAATGGTACACAATTAGAAGAACAGGATGACAGGCTTTCAAGCATGGCTTTTGTATTACACTTCGCTGTCCTTGATGTAGTTGCTTAGATGCAGATATCAGCCTACAGTTAATCAAAATCAAAATTGGACACATTAACTGCTATTTAAAAAAATCAATGAAAATTCTTAGTGCAATCACCTCAGCTATCCTGTGTATATACTTGCATGTTTTTCCCCTATCTTTTCTCTTTTTATGGGTACTGTTTTCTCTCATCTTCATTGTTTAATCCTTAAATTCCTTTTCTTTTAGTTTTAATATATAACTTCCAGGTCTTAATTGTTTTTTTGGGTTCTTACACTAGGGAGACAAACCAATATTTACACATGTGTTTCTGGTTTATTTCACTTATGAATATAGCCTTTAGTTACATCCACTTACCCATGAAGGTTTTGAGTTTGTCTTTCTTTATAGCTGAGTAATACTCTATTGTATTAAAAAATCACATCTTTTTCATCCATTCCTCAGGGGATGGGCATTTTGTTTGCATTCTAGACTTGGCTATGACAAATTGTGCTGCTATAAACATGCGTGTACATATGTCACTATCATGTGATGTTTTCAGTTCTTATTTATTTATTTATTTATTTATTTATTTATTTATTTATTTTGGTGGAACCAGGCATTGAACTCAGGCCCTTGCACTTGCCAGGGAAGTGCTTATTCCACTGAGCCAAATCCCTGGCCCTTCAGTTCTTTTAAAAAAAATACCCAGAAGGGTAATAGCTGGATTGAATGAGATTTCAATTTTTTAAGGAGTCTTCACATTGATTTCCATACTAGTTGTACCAGTCTACACTCCCACCAGCAATGGAGAAGTGTTCTTGTTCCCTTCAGCCTCTCCAGCATTTGTTGTTAGTTGATTTCTTTATGATAGCCATTCTTACTGGGGGTCAGATCATATCTCAGTGTTTTTTCAACTTGCATTTCTTGACTGACCAGTGATGTGGAATATTTTTTCAGGTATTTATATGCCTTTTTTAGATTGGGTCTTTAAGTATTGGGGCCTTAATTTGCTTTAGTTCTTCATAAATTCTAGATACAATACCTTTGCCTCAATGATTATTAATTAAAATTGTTTCCAAATTTGTAGGTCATCCTTTTGTTCTCTGAGGGATTTCTTTTGAAGTGCAGAAACTTCTCAATGAGAGGATGTCTCAGTTTTGGATTCTTTGAAGTATTCCCCGTGCAGTTTGATTTTTTGTTCATGAATTGTTTGCCTACCCATACAGCTTCAAGATATTCACTTACTTTTGCTTCCAGGAGATTTAGTGTTTCAGTTTTAATATTTAGATCTTTAATCTATTTTTACTTCAGTTTAGTGCATGGCCATAAACCCAGTTCTAGTTTTAGTTTTTGGCATGTAGAGCGAGTTTTTTCAACAATATTTATTAAAGGGGCTATCTTTCTTCCAGTGAACATGTTTGACAACTTTGCCAAAGGTAAGATGGCTGAGTATGTTTGTAGTTGTATCTACATCTTCTAATATATTCCATTGAGCCTCAGGTCTATTTTTTTTCCAATACCATGCTGTCTTTACCATAGTAGCTTTGTAGTATAATTTAAAGTCAGGGATTATAATGACTCCTGCCCTGCCTTTGTTGCTCAGGATTGCCTTTGCTATTTTAGGTCTTTTCTGGTTCAAAATAAATTTTAAAAATGATTTCTCTAGATCTGTGAGGTATATTGATGTTATTTTGATAGGGATTGCATTAAGTCTGTATAACAGTTTTGGGAGTATGGCCATGTTTACAATTTTGGTTTTTCCTATGCAGGAGCAAGCAATATCTTTTCATTTTCTGAAATTCTCTATGATCTCTTTTTTCAGAGTACTGTAATTTTCATTGTAAAGATCTTCTACTTCCTTAGTTAGATTAATTCCTAAGTATTTCTTTTCTTTCTTTTTTTTTTTTTGTTTTTGGATGCTATTGTGAAGGGTATTGTTCCTCTAGTTTCTCTCTCAGTGAGTTTGCTATATGTGTAGAGCAATGTTGTTGATTTTGGGTGTTCACTTTGTATCCTGCTATGCAACTGAATTTGTGTATTAATTCTAATAGCTTCCTGGTGGAGTTTTTTGGGTCTTCCACATAAAGTACCATGTCATCTGCAAGTGGTAGTTTACCATCCTCTTTGCCTATTCTTATTCCTTTTATTTCACTCTTGTCTAATAGCTCTAGCTAATGATTCCAGAACTATATTGAATAGGAGTGGTGATAGAGGAAATGCTTATCTTGTACCTAATTTGAGACTAAAAGTTTTCAGGTTTTCTCCATTTAGAATTATGTTGGCTGTTGATTTCTCATGGATGGCTTTTATCAGGTTGAGGTAGAGGCCATCTATTCAAATTTTCTGTAGGGCTTTGGTCATGAATGAGTGTTGGACTTTTCAAAAGCCTATTCTGCATCTATTGAGTTGATCATGTGCTTTTTGGGTTTGGCTATTGATATAGTGGATTACACTTATATATTTACATATGTTGAACCATCTTTGCATCCCTAGGACAAATCCTACCTGGTCATGGTATATAATCTTCTCAATGATTTGCTGTATTCTATTTGCTAGAATTTTATTGAGGATTTTTGCATCTATGTTCATGAGGGAGATGGACCTGTAATTCTCCTCTTTGGATGGATATTTCTTCATTTGATATCAGTATAATATTTGCCTCCAGGATTTATGTTGGGAGTAGTGCTTCCTTTTCAATTTCATTCAATAGTTTGAAAAGTATTGAGTTTAAATTTTCTCTAAATTTTTTGTAGAATTCATCTATGACTCCATCAGGAGCTGGAATTTTATTTGTTGGTAAGTTTTTTTTATTACATTCTCAGTTTCATTGGCTGATATTGGCTTATTCACAGTTTTTATGTCTTTTTAAGTTTTGGCAATTTGTACCTATCTAGTAATCTGTCCATTTCTTCTGTGTCTTAGATTCTGTGAGAGTAAAGTTTTTCAAAATTGCTATTGATAGAGTCCTAGCCCAGGTCCGGTGAGTGTGCGGAGAGTTTCCTGCTACCCTGCGCCGGCGGGACCAGTCCCAGCCCAGGGGCAGAGTGGGCCGGACCCTCTCCCAGCCCCTTGGGCTGCCCCCCC
>NW_004524658.1:9041205-9069348 GCF_000260255.1 Octodon degus | reverse complement strand
AATTGGATTTGAAACTGTCTCATTGCTGTTTATCAATAAAACTTTGAAAAAAAAATTGCTCTTGATAGTCTTCTGAACTTCCAGTGGATCTGTGGTAATTTCTCCATTTTCATTCGTTATTGATTGAATTTGAGTTTTTCTTTCCTCTTTTTGAAGAGGTTGGCTAGCAGTTTATCAATTTTATTTAATCTTCAAAGAATCTGCTTTTGGATTAATTATTTATATTGTTTTCTTTGTCTCAGTTGCATTAATCTCTGCTCTAATCTTTATGATTTTCTTCCATCTTTTGTCTTTGCGCTTGGTTTGATCTTCTTTATCTGAAGCTTGAGGTGGAGCATTAGGGTATTTATTTGTTCCATTCTGTTTTCCCAATGTTCATCACTGTAAATTTCCCTCTAATAATGGCTTTCATTGCATCCCACAAATTCTGGTAAGTTTTGTTTGAATTTTCTTTGGATTCTGGTTATTGTTTAATTTCTTGTTTAATTTCATCTGTATCCTGTTGCTTGCTGAGGAGGGTGTTATTTTATTTCTATATGGTAATGGGTTTTTTGTGGTTTCTTTTGTCATTTATTTCCAGTTTCATTGCACTGTGGTGAGATAATATGCATAGGATAATTTCTATTTTCCTGCATATATTTAAGCATGATATCTGGACTAGTATGTGGTCATTTTAGAAAACTTTCCATGTTCAGCTGAAAAGAATGTGTATTCAGATATCATTGGCTGGAGCACTCTATATATGTCCAGTAAGTTCATTTTTTCAAAGGCTTGGTTCAGTTTTTCTACCTCTGCTAAATTTTGTCTGCTGGACCTGTATTTTTGAGATAAAAGGTTGTCAAGGTCCCATGTTAAGATAGTGGTATTGGTTATTAGATTTTTTTATGTCCCTTAAAATTTTTCTTATATGGTTCAGTGCTCTGATATTTGGTTTATTCATATTTGTGAATATTATCTCTACCTCTTAGAGTTTTCCCCTAACTAGTGTATAGTGACCTTCTTTATCTTGTTTCATCACACAGTGACCTTCTTTATCTTGTTTTATCATTGTTGGTTTGAAGTTCAGATTGTCTGCAAAAAGAATAGCCATCCCTGCTTTTGTCTGAGGTCCTGGAACATGTAGGATTGCTTTTCCTCCTTTGACTTTCAACCTATGAATGTCTTTATGAGTTAAATGTGTTTCTTGTATGAAGCATATTGGTAGGGGATTTTTTTTTCTAAATCTACTTTGCCACTCTTTATTTCTTCTTTTTTTTGGTGGAACTGGAGATTGAACTTAGGCCCTTGTGCTTGCCAGGCAAGTGCTTATTGTACTGAGCCATCTCCCCAGCCCCATAGTCTATTTCTTTTCATGGTTAATTGGTTCTATTTGCATTGGTGGTCATAATAATTGTTATGTATTAAATTATGTTTATAATGTTAGTTTTCTGCTATCAGTTTCCTAATGTTCTCCTGTGTTTAATAGTTTTCTGTGTTTGGTGGGTTCTTTGTGTTGTCATTCCTGGTGATGTATTTTGATTCCTTTGTAGGATATCTTTTAGCAATCTGTGTAGGGTTTCTTTTGTCATCATGAATTTCTTGTTCTTTGTCGTGGAAGTATTTCACTTCTCCTTTAAACCTGAAAAAGAGTTTTGCAGTGTATATCAGTCTGGCTTGGAATTTGTTTTCTTATAGGACTTGAAGTACTTCACCCCATGCTATTCTTAATTGTTGGCTTATGAGGAAAACTCTTGTGTTATTCCAATGGGTTTTACCTTAAATATGGTCTTTTTTTTTCCTCTAGCAGCTTTTAGTATGTTGTTGTTGTGTTGAATTTCTGGGATCTGGGATCTTGATTATTGCATGTCTGGGTATAGTTTTAATTGGGTGCATATTATTTGGAGTTCTATTTGCTTCAGTTACCTGAATGTCAAATTGTTTCCCTACAGTAGGGATGTTCTCTGCTACTACTTCTGCCTGTATTCTTTTTGTGTCAGTTATGTTCCCTTCTTATTTCTCATTGATTCCTATGTTCACCTTAACATCATCTTCCCAATATTGAATTATTATTTCCTGGATCCTAGTTGTTTTTAAGAGATCTTTCCTTACCTTTTACCTAGCTGCAATGGTGAAGTGAAGTCTACCTTCATTTTCATTTAAATGTTTTTTAATTTGAATAGTTAATTTCTTATATATCTCTTTGAATTTGCTTCATGCATTCTATTTCTTTCCTGTATTGTTCATTCAAGGATTTCATCACTTTTCTGTTCTCCTCCATTTTTTTATCAGTGTCTTCTTTAGAAATGCTTAGTAATTTTTATTGTAGTCATAATTTTTTTTTTACCTGTGAAATTATTTTTGATCTGATTTCCACTATACTCTTCTGTATTTGTCTCTTTAGTTTGGTTACTATTTTTTCAGAGATTTCAGGTGTGTAGATTCCAATTTCTTCACATGCTGATGTCTCCTGAGTTTGTTTTGGTGGGCTCAGTGCCTGACATTGCATTTTGCTGCTTCTTTTTGTCATTTTCTATTTAAGATAGAACTCTCTATTTTGATTTCTGTGATGATTTTTTTTTTTAAAGTTTGATACTAGGTAGCTGTATTACTGCAGTCAGAGACTCTGTAAAGAGTCTGGTTTTTAGTTATCTCTCCTGTGTGAGAGAATCTTGTTTTGTGTGTTTCCAAATATTTTGCCTTCCCTATTGATTGAGAGTGAGCTGGTTTCTGTTTGACACAGCACTCTGTCCTTCAGTGTAGGATTTTGATGAAGTTATTACCCAAGCAACTCCCAATATTAATACTCAAGGGAAAACGTGGTTAAGGCAGACATTGTTTCATGTTTACAGCGGTACAATTAGCAATAGTAATAATAGCTAATGAAATTTAGAAATTTGCAATCTTTAGGTACTAATGGGTTTATACTTTAGACCATACGAGCAAACATTATAGCTGTATAACAAAGCAGATCTTAAATTGGGAATTAGTATTTAAATCAGTTTCTCTGAATTCTATCTGGTTACCTCCTCTTCATGCACCTGGAGTCTTCCAGGCAGACTAGCTCACTTAGGTATCTGCTGCCACCTCTGTTCCTCAAGCTCCTGTAGGTCTTGGCCTCAGTCTGGGCTCGACTGGGCCCAGTATTTCACCTCTGCTCACCAGGGTCTAGATCTACTGTACTCAAACTAGACTGGCAAGACCTGGCTTGGGTCTGGTTGCTAAGTTTGCTTCCTTCCAGCAAAGCATAGTCAAAGTGGACCACTAGGCCCCAGTGGCTGCTGGTTCATGGTCTTAATTTCTTATATATATTTTTCTTTTTACAATTTTGCATGCATATATCTGGTAATAAAAACAACTAGTTTGAAGACAACACTATGCATTACAACAAAAACTGTGAAATTCATTTTGTTTAATGAAATTCTGTATCATTTGTAATTTTTCTGTTTGAATACTATTTTGCACTCTCTTTAATTTTTTTTTTTTTTTTTTTTTTTTTTGTATTTTAGGGAAGGGTCTACAGGGTGTTCAGGGTCTCACTACCACATTGGACTGGTAGCGGCCTACCTGTTTACAGCCTCCCAAGAGCTAGAATTACAGGCACGTGCCACCACACTCAGTCTCAATTGCCATCTCAGCACACCCCAGGGGCAGGACTGGCACGGTGGGCCTGGGGATCAAACCCCTGGCCCCTGCGTCTGCTTGTAGGTGCTTTAATCTGCTGAGCTATTTGGCAGGCCCTTAAAAATAAAAATTTAAAAACTTCCAAAAAGTTTTTTTTGACTCACTTACAATCTTTGTAAACAAAAAAATGCAATTTTTTACTGAGAAAACAAAAAGTATATTTTAATGAGGAAACATGATGTCTTAATACATGTATATGCTGAATAGTGATCTAATAAAATATATCCACAGTCTCTCAAACATCATATCTCTACAGTGAAAACATTCAACTTCTCTTCTTTAAGATTTATAATGTGATTATGTTATTGCTATCTATAGTCAACCCTGCAGCTGAGTAGCACACCAGACCTTCTTTGTTTACCTATTTTTCTTCTTTACTCTCCCTTGTGCCTGGTAACCATTCTAATCTCAGGACCTATAAGGGCAAATACTTTTGTATTGCATATATGAGTGTGACCAGGTAGTACTTGCACTGCTGTGCCTGCCTTATTGCACTTCATATAATGATCTCTAGTGTCACCTGTGTCATTGTAAATGACAAGGCTTCACTTTTTTTATGACTGAGTGACATTCCATCACATTTATGTACCACATTTTCTTAACCCATGTATCAGTTGATGGACACTTAAATTGTTTTGATTTTTTAACTATCGTGGATAATTCTGCAGTAAACATGTCAGTGCAGATGTCTCTTTGACATTGTAATTTCATTTCCTCTGAATGTAACGAGAATGTGCTGCTCATCTTACAACAGTTACATTTTTACATCTTTGGCAAACCCCATGCTGTAAGTTCTTACTGACTCGAGCTTTTGATGGTCTATCACAGTAAAAACTTAAGGTGAAATCCATCATTAATGCTGAGAACTATAAGATTTATTTATTTATTACTTATAATTTAATCTTTAAAAAAGCTTTCCCGAAGAATAAGCTTTACCTAAGATGTTTCCTTCTGTTTTTCTAAATAGTGAGAGGATATTGTTAGCAAATGTCATCCTAGCTTAGGATGGGAAAGGTCTCAAGCTTGTTTTATTGGGCTGGGGAGATGGCTCAGTGGAATAAGCACTTCCCTGGCAAGTGCAGGGAACTGAGTTTGATCCCCGGTTCTGCCAAAAACAAAAAACAAAAACAAAAAACAAAAAAACAAAATCAAGCTTGTTTTATTGTCTGAAATCTATCTGGAGTTAAACAATTGTTTACAAATTTCTACTTCATACAGAGATATTATTACTTGATGTGTGATAGTATACAAAAACGTTCTGGGGGGCCCGCCCATTAGCTCAGTTGGTTAAGTGCCTGCTTAAAGGAGGCAGTCAGTTTCTTTGAGCGGTGGTTCCATTCCCACATACTCAAGGCAACCCAGACCAGCGCTGCTGCAGGTCAATGGGGAGCTCCAAAAAAAAAAAAAAAAAAAAAAAACTTTTGGGGCTGGGAAGATGGCTCAGTGGAATAAGCACTTCCCTGGCAAGAGTGAGGGCCTGAGTTCAATCCCCAGTTCCACCAAAAAAAGAAAAAAAATTAAAACGCTCTGTGTCCTTCTTCTTTCCCTTAACACTTCAAAATGAAGAGGAAAAAATCTTTTAAGAAATGCTTCACTTTTTGAAATATAGTATTTTGGACACAAAAATAGAAACTGCTGTGAAAGGATGATAATCATTTTTTAAAAATTAAAACAATGAGTGGCGCATTTACCAACTGAAATGTCTCTCTCAGAGAGCTCTAAGGAAGATTCTGGGCTATTTTAATAAAAGACCAAAAATCTCTCAAGATCTAAGAACATAAATTGATTAGGAGACTTCTCACCTAACAAAGGACAATTTCAATATTAAGGACACTTCCTGCTATTCGTGTATCTTCCCTTCTTAAATTAAACATCAATATTATCTGCTCAGAAAAGAAAAGTTAATGTGATTTGAAAGTCAATTTGTACTGAGATTTGAATCAAATGAGTATATTCAACTCTGTACTGTCATTCTTAAAATTAGTTTAATTACATTTACCTCAGGGTTATGGTGAGTAGAAAATAGTGTTAAGTACAAGTAGTGACCATCCTTTTATTTTATTTATTTCTTTTTGTATGTTTGGTACAGGGCCTCACTATGCAGCTCAGACTCACAGTGATCCTCCTGTTTTCAGCCTCCCCAGCTCTGAAATTATGCCCCACCGTGTTGGGACTCAGTCCCAGGCTCAGTGCACCGTAGGGCAGGCCCACACAGCATGTGGCACCTGGTGTCAAACCCAGCTTCCTGTTTAGTCAGCTGAACTGTCTTGCCAGCCTCATCTTTTTATTTGCTAAAGTATCAGAGTTTCCAGGTTGGTTTAAACTTTGTTCTCTTCTCTCACTGTTTAATTGCAACACTTAAAATCAGGAAGAAACATTGAAAAAAGCAAATATGAAAAACTTTCAATAGGAAATAATATTCAGTTCCTTATATAAAATAATCACTATCATTAAATGAATAAATCATATTTTGCCTGACAAAGTTATACACTGAGAAATCATTTGGTTTTTCCATGAAGAAACAAATCATGTCTGTAATTCTTTTGTCACTTATAGTTTATTGTTCACAGTTTGACAGAAGTGTCTTGAATTCCATTAGTCTCTACTGAAAATAAGATATTTGAAATGAAGCCTCAATTTCTCCTTCACTATGAGAACAACGCCTTGGTGCACACCAAGGTGTCTGGTGTTTGAACCATTCCTTTGCTATTTCCTAGTCACAATAGTTTCAGTTCTAAGGTATTCATGTCTTAATTAGTGCATAGAGAACTATGAGCAATCTCATTCAACCCAGAATTGCCATAAAGTGCAAAGGTCAAAATGTTAGGACTAAAATGGTGATTTAATGTATCTTTTGTATTCAACTGCCTGTTTCTATTGCCCTCACTTCCTGTAACTAAATCAAATTTTTGAGAGTGCACAATTTACCTAGATTGTTCAAAATAATTGTTGGAATATATATATATATATCTCCTGAGTTCCTCCTTTATGATAAAAACCCAGGTCCTCCAGTCTCGTCAAGCTACTTTCCACTAAATGTGTGATGGCCTAAGGCTTGGCTTTTTACTTGAGTGTTAGAGCCCAGAGCTTCTATTCTGAGTAGGTTCTACTTTTGTGAAGTTCTCAAAAAGTCTGAAAAATAGCCAGAAAAATAACATGATCAGAAAAATCTTGGGAATCCATATATCCCTTTGAAAAGAAGTATCTGTGTCTAAAAATGAAACAGATAAAAATGCAACCAATGCTTACCCATCAGCAAAGCAATCCAAGTGTCTGTGTCTGGAGAATTTCAAACTTCTGAGATCCTGAGTGTTCTCACATGGTGGAGGCTAATCTCAGATTGTTTCCACTGGCTCCCCCACATCCCCATGAGTGAAGTGGCTTGGAAAAATTCTGGGTGAGAAGTCTGGGTGACTATATCATACTCACCTACCAGCTGTGTGCAAAGTCACTTGAACACTGACAGAGTTGAAATATGACAGGTTTCCAATAAGCTTGACTCTTGTGTCTATCTTCTGAGAATTGGATCTGGTCAGATTATAGAAAATAAGGGAAATGTGTTAGATGGTGACTAAAGATGCTCCTATGCATGGTGAAGAGTTGTTAGCTCCGAGACCTAGAAGACCCAGTTCTGTGTTACTACAAACACAAACCTCTGACCTCTGTAGTACATCAGCACACTCACAGCAATGATGCCAAGCTTGGAGAATGCGGGGTGTGGGTTCCATTTAATTTAATTCTCGAGTTAACTAGGAATTAAACAAATAAAGAAAAAGAATTTTAAAAATTGAAACCTTTGGAAAGAAGAAAGGTAGCATTTATTCTTCTAGATTTTTCAAGTATTATTTATCTATACTACAATGAGGTTTGTATTAATTTTATGACTTTTATAAAGGAGAAACAGACTCAGAAATCTAAAGTTGGTCCAAACCACAAACTGAATATGTGGAAAACATAAAATTAAAACTTCCCTGGGCCTGCCGTGCTGGCCTCGCCCCCGGGGTGAGCTGAGACAGAAACTGAGACTGGGCGTGGTGGCACAAGCCTATAATCTCAGCTCTTGGGAAGCTGTAAACAGGCAGCTCACTATGAATCCAATCTAGTAGTGAGACCCTGAACACCCTGTAGACCCTTCCCTAAAATATAAAAAATTAATTAACTAATTGATTAATTAAAACTTAAGTTTATCTGCCTTCAAAACAGCATGTCCACCTAATATTTTTACAATGTGAAATTCTATTTCAATGTGTAGACTTAAAATAACACTTGAGAATTTGTTAAAATGTTTTGAGCATTTATTAAATGCTCCTCTCTGATCTCACTGTGAAAGGCAGAAAGTTAACCTCTATATAACGTCTTCAGAAATTTTTCAGCAAAATAATCACTACTTAGTAATATATATTGAGAGTAAACAATGTTTATTTCTACTAACAGTCATTCCCATAGGACCACTGGAATGAGAGAGCAAAAGCTCCTTCCAGTACGGTGGTGGGCAGATGCCACCAAAGCAAGCTTGTTCTGTGTCTTAAACACAAGGAGAACTGAAGGGTCATAGACAGCACTGACGGCGAGTGAGCCTGGAATACTAGGGATGAAGCCACAACACGTCCAACATGTCAGCCAGACTGTGGGGGTGACGACTGATGCTGAGGAAGACATCAGCTTGCGTTTCAGAACAACCTCTTCAAAATAGAGAGAGGTGTCATCTAAAGTATCTTAAGAAAGAGACAGCAAACATATTAGTGAAGAGCTCCAATTCTCCAGTGTGGGAGGCTTCTGGTGTGATTGAAAAGTTTTCAGGTCTTTAGTTCTTTTTAGGAGTTCCAGTTATCTTTGGGAAATGTCACAGATGCAGAAGACAAAAGCAGCTGTGAAGATTTAACTTCACTGTCTCCCATGCCATGCTCTAAAACTGTTAAAAAGTTTAAAAACGTTAAAAAATGAAAAGTAGGGGCTGGCGAGATAGCTCAGCAGACTAAGCGCCTGCTTAAGCAAGTGCAAGGGATGGGGATCCCGTGTACTGTATGCCACATCTAAGATTTGCTGTTTTAGTGAATGAAGAATGTAGACAGCTCATGTTTTTATAAATTAAGCCTTCACCCTACATTTTGAAAGGATGTTATTTTTCCTAATCTTGTCAGCCAAATTTCCTATAAAAAATGGATCATATTCTTCATCTGCAAAATGTCCTCAACAGGGCAGGGTAACTCCAGCACTATTTCTGGTGAGAAGTTGAAGCAATTGCAGCCACTTGGTATTTCTTTGAAGACATTCTGGTTGAAATCATATCATTTCTGCTTTATAGCATACCTATTTTTGAAACTAGGAAATATTATATTGCAAATTCTTCCATTTTTCTTCACAATCCTTGCATATGTTTGGGATCTCAGGAATATGACCCATGTTTGTCAGGCACATTCTCATTCCTTTTCTAGCATAATCCCCAACTATGCATTCTTTATTAGTAGATTTCAATACTATTCTAGTTTGACAAAAGAACACAATCTTACAACTTTAGAAGTGAACACAAGGTTCCTCATACACTATGCCAACATGATACTGTTCTTCATACCACTATATTCACAATAATAAGTGTACACAATCAGATTTTCAAGATTTATCCATGTAGATTATTTTAATTTAGTGTTCATTAAAGTGACATATAAAAACATGAACATGAATGATTTTTTCTCTACACTAAGAAATCAGTCCTAGTGAAACCCTAAACCAGGGATGGCAAAAATTACAGAGATTTCAATGATAAGAAACAGCCCACTGCAGTTCATATACCATGGGTTTGCTGCCACTGCTACATGGTGGGCAATGCCATATAGCCCATAATGGTTTTTTTGTTTGTTTGTTTGTTTGTTTGTTTGTTTTTGCTATCACATTGGCTAACACATTGACCAAGCACCTTCCTAGACCTAAGGTAGCTGCAACATATGACATAGTACAAATAGACTCTCTCACCCAGGTAAGGTAGTCTGAATTTTTGTATTTTAGGGACCAAGAGTATTGATGCACTCAGACTAGAGTCACTAAAGAGTGGACCTGTACTGTACTGTGACAGCAAATTATACCATATGAAATAGTATCTTAAGAGCATTCAGAAGTATAAATCTATTATAAAATAGTGGTGAAGAGAAAAAAAGCCAGACAATAAAGAGAGCAAAGTAATCTAAAATTAAACTTTTATGGAACATCTCTAAAAATGTGTTAAACTGAACCTTCCAGAATCATTTTAGTCATTTAAGGAGCGTGAAGGAAACTGATACTTATTAAACACCCACGGTCTATCAGAGAAGTAGTAATGAGGTAAGAATATTCTTCCATTTTTTCTGAAGAGAAGACAAAGTCTTATTGAAGTAAGTTAAATATAGATTTGAATGAATGAGTATTGGAGTTCTTCCAAACTTATTATTAGACTTTCTCAATAAGCACTAAAACTAGCTTGTAATGTTAAACTTGGCAACATTTACTTCCCTTGAGGTTGCCCATTCACATCTATTCACTGCCTCTTGGAGTTCTGGAACCATGTTACCTCCTCCTTGGAGGTCAAAGGTGAGAAATGGCCCATGACCTGAAAGCATGCATTTGTCATTGTGTATGATAGCGAGGCTTTCAAAGACAGAGACAAGTAAGGAGACCATTTTCATACTGACAGGGAACAAGAGAAGGACAGAGAAGGTGAAGGAGGGAAAGGTGATTCAAAAAGGACTGAATATAAATAGAGCTCTGCAGACGGAAAGGAAAGCAAGAGGTGGAAGAAGCATGGGGACATGAAAGGAGTAAAATAAAAAAGGATTAAAATGTGATGTATATGTGGACCAGCTCCCACAATAAGGATAATCATTACATACTGAAAATACTTATGAATAAAAATTGTTGCACTGGCAAGATAGCTCAGTGGACTAAGCGCAGCACAGGGACCTGGGTTCAATCCCCAGCAATTCATGTCACACTGGCCCCACTCCCATGCATGCTGAGCTGGCCACTAAGACCACTTGTGGTTGCACACACCTGCAATCCCAGCTCTGGGGAAGCTAAAAACAGAAGGATCAATATAAGTCCAAGCTGCATAGTGAGCCCCTGCACCAAATACATTTAAAAAAATTATCTTGAAATAGTTTCAAAATTATATGCAGAAAATTTTACATATATAAAATTATACACATATATATAATACATGTTATCTTCCTATTTAGAAAAAGTTACCACTAACTAAAAGAATAAAGTCCTGCTTTTAGTTATGAAAAACAACAACCAAGGCATTATGCCATTCTCCCAGGCAATGTCCTTGCTTCCTAGAGTCACACTCCAACCCGTACCTCTCTGTGCCATCTCACTGCTGGGGCCAACATGAATTATCTGCCTCAAGAGCAAGGGGAGCAACCACACCACTGCAATGCAAGTAAGCCAGGGAAATGTGACTAGTCCTAGGAAGTGGTTACCTGTTAATTAGAATCCTAATAAGCTTCCAGGATGGAGCTGAAAAAGATGAAATGAATACTTTCATGCCAGATTATCAAACCCATTTTAGTATGGAACAAGCTAAAGCAAAATAGAAGATACAAATACTTTTCTACATCAATAAGAACACTTGGACATTACAGTCTTCAAGAGAATATTTAGATAAGTGTTATTGGGTTGTCTAAGTGCTGTGCTAAATCTTGAGAAGAGAAAATCCTCAAGACATAACAAGAGGAGCCTGCATTCTAAAACAATCTGCAGTTTCAGTGGTTTTATTCTGGGCAACCTGCTTGGCCCAAAGGTATTGGCTCAAATTTACTAACATGGCAAATTGGGAAACCAAACTCATGTCTGATTAGTCACACCCAAATGCTGTTGTCTCTTTCCTGGGAAGGAAAATTTTGCTGTGGCACGACTAAGAGACGTTGTCCTTCATGTGTCCGAAGCCAAGCAAGACGGGCACTCTTTTAATAAAACTGACATATTGGGCTACATCACTCAATAGGTTTCTTTCTTGGGCCCTCTTGTTTCTGGCAGGAAAATCTTTGATGTTAAAGTTATATCCATTTCTCTTATTCTAGAGAAGAGTCTCAGTTCCCTCCTTTTATGGCACCAACTATTGTCATTTAGGCACAAAATGTCTTCAGGGAAATGGGGAGCTGGTTCCTTCACGCTAGAATTTTATACTACTTCAGAGTCAATTACAGTTTGAACCCAAAAGTACAGTTTTCTCACTTTCTGATATGCTTTTCTGGGTTTTGCTGAGCTAAGTGGAAACATTTCAGTCTTGGAATGTCAAAGGAATGAAGAAAAGTGAAACCTACCAGTTGCTTCCTCCAGCATGTGAGAAACGTTCAGTAAATATAGGAGGATTTTGTTCCCCTCTCATATATGTAGACGCCTTCAGAGACTCAGTCCCTGTTTGCCACACAGAGAAGACATTAGAAGGAGGCTTCCAAGTCTATAAGTGTGACCATAGATGAGCCAGTATCCAGTTATTAAAATAAAGAATAAAGGAATAACCCATTTTACTCTGGCTGGAAAGTGATCTGATGAGCTGGCAGAAGGTTCCCCCCACACACTGGGCCTGGTCTTTAAACATTTATCCTCATAAAATTTCCAAGGTTGTGATGAATCTTTCTGTGTTGACAAAAGATTCAAGAGGAAAAAAAGAACAAGTAATAATGACCTTCATGCAAGCACACTGCTTCACAGAATCCTCTCAATTGCTTTAGGAGACAGATTCCAATGTTTCCAATTTACAAATGGATAAAAGCCTCCGAGATGCTGAGGACACAGGCCAAGGACACACCCAGTCGTTAGCGGAGCAGAGAATCACACCTGTGTCTGTCATGCTCTGAAGTCTGCTGCGCTAATGGCCACATGCCTGGCTCAAAAAATAGTTGTGAAGCTGTGTGCACATTATATCCCTAACGTAAGCACTAACTCATTTTACCCTCTACCTTGAAGGAACTTTCAAAGGCTTAGCTCAAGCATGTCAAGTATGAAGAAAATCTGTCAGGCAACGAAGGAGAGTGTTCAGCCCTCCCCTCCCCTCATATCACCCTTCTAACTCCAGAACAATTCAACTGTTAGGTATTTAATATTGTTCTAAATTATTCATTTGGAAAAAATAATTGTACCAGTGCTTAAAAAGGAAGGATTGTAGAAGACATGGAAGTATAAAGTAAAGAGCAAAGAAAGAAGAGGAAGGAATAGAAGATTCTTAAGCTCTTAAGATTTAAAACTGAATCCAGAAATGGGCATCCAAGATGAACACACATTTCTCAGAGGACGAAATTAAAGAAGCAAATAAATATATGAAAAAATGCTCCACATCACTAGCCATCCATGAAATGTAAATTAAAACAACACTGAGATACAATCTCACCCCAGAAAGAATGGCTATCATAAACAAATCAACCAACAACAAATGTTGGAAAGGCTGTGGAGAAAAGGGAACACTTCTCCACTGCTGGTGGGAATGTAGGCTGGTGCAACCATTATGGAAATCAGTGTGAAGACTCCTTAGAAAACTAGGACTGGAAATCCCATTCAAGCTAGCCATCCCCCTACTGGGAATTTTTCTGGAGGAAATGAAAACATCATATCATAGTAATATATGTATACCTATGTTTATAGCAACACAATTTGTGATAGCCAAATCTTGGAAACAACCAAGATGCCCGTCACATGAGGAATGGTTGAAAAAGATGTGGTACTTTTATACAGTGGAGTATTACTCAGCTATTAAGAATGATAAACTCGAAGCCTTCATATTTAAGTGGATGCCACTTGAAGATATACTCATAAGTGGAAAAAAAACAGACCCACATGTGTAAATATCATATACTCTCCCTAGTATAAGAGCTAAAAAGAACAAATACAAATAGAAAGGTATAGCACAATTAAAAGTAAAGTGAGAACTTGAGAACTGGACAATGAGGAGAGGGCAAGGAGTAAAACTGGGAAACAGGACAGGGACAAAGCTATACATTTATATGCACAAGATGGGCAAGGCAATGGTCCTGAGAAATATCAGCAGGTTTTTGAAACTAGCAGTTAATTGGTAGGATTCTCATTCTGCCTACCTATACATGCTGATACCTGTGAACCAAGCAACTGCACTGAAGATAGCAATGTGTAATAAAAGGGTCATGCTTGGAATACCTGTCATTCTGGTCTTCTAAATATGTACTTCTTGTCATGACATATCAATTATTACCATACTGTCTCACAAGTGAAAGTTTTTTTTTTTTAAATGGGTAATAAATGAAAAAAAGACACAAGAAAAAGAAAAAAATGTAGAAATTTAGATTTCTAAATTTCTGTGTAAAAATATGTAAATGTTTATTCATATTCTTTGAATATTTTTCATTTTTTAAATTTTTATCTCCATATTCTGTAGGGACTTAAAGTTTAACATATCAATACTTGATGGAAAATACCTGTTCCATGTTATGCCTAAGGTGTTTGATATTCAGACAGATAGTGAAGTTAAACCCAACTGCATAAGCTGTAGAGTAATAATAAGCTTCTCTTATGAAGGGTTAACAACATAAGTTTGCAGACCAATAAATAGAGAAATAGAAGGGCTGCAAGGTCAGTGAAGACCCAGGACATAGGAGAACTTATACTGTAACATCATGAAACTCAATTGTGTCCCAAATTTTCTGATCAAGGAGAATATGGGGCCTCAGAGCAACATGATTGATGATGTAGAGTGTGCCTAAGGAGAGTCACCTAGAGAAAAAACATTCTCTCAGGCTTTTACAAGTGCAAATTGGTCAAGCAACAGCCGTGACTCCTCCACATGGCTGACACTGACAAAGGATCTGTGAACTGCAGTACAGGGATATAGTTTTATCCTGAAGGTACTTGACTGAACTTATCAGATATAAATGTTACATTTCTTGTTATACAGGTCTTGCTTTATCTTGGTCTTAACCATCCAGCAGAAAAGTATAAAAATGAGGTATATAAAGTAAAGTCATATTAATATGCTGAGCTGTGAAAGGCTCAAGTCAACAACTTCTGTGGATAACCCATACTATTGTGGACTGCTGGACTGTGTTGGATTGTTTTGCTGAATTCACACACCTATAGCATTTAGAAGCCAATGGAATACCCATTTCTGACAAGACTAAACAAAAAAGGTGATACAAATTAAGGACCATTTTGTATTTGTATGTACAGTATAGTTAGGATAGATATACAGCTACTTTTACTTAATTCCATGAGAAGAAAGATTTGTACTAATAGTGTTTGGACAGGATATCCTGTCTGCATCTTGTACTATGGATAACCACTAAGAAGATAACAATATACAATGTATTAATTATTGAGACTGTCCTCTTAATCAGTTTTGAAACTATCTCATTGATATTTGTTTCTCAATAAAATAAAATGAAAGATTTGGAGAGCTTTAGCCATCCTAATGGAACAAATTGAACATTTTTCGTGTCTGAGAGTTTACTTTATTAACCAGGTAGCATCATGATCACATTTTATAGTGCAATTTCTAAATCTCAGAGGCTTACCATAACCAGTATTATTTCTCATCCACATTATTTGTTCTGTAGATTTTTGCAATGGTTGCACATATACTGTCTTCATTTTAGGACACATGATGAAAAAGGAGGTCCTGCTATTCATAACCTACAATCTTTATGCCAGAAAAGGAAAAAAAGAAAACAAGGGTACTATGAGATAGTTTGAGATTTCCTCAGGAACAACCTGCTCGGGCCTCCCACCTGTCCCTCTCTCACACAGGAGCTTTCTTTCCCTCAATAAATATATTCTGCTCATAAAAAAGAGATAGTTTGATACTTCTTTGAAGCCATCACCTGTGTTAATTTCACTTTTATTTCATTGATTAAAACAAGTCACACAGCCTAGACCAATAGATAAGCATGGAGAGAAGCTATCTTCTTACATGCATTGACAGAAAATAATTAAGAACAATTATTACAGCATACTCCTCACAAATGTATCCATTTAATCATCTAGCTCTAAATTTTTGTTTTTCTTTTCTTCCTTGAATGATACACACTCTTTCCCTGACTTGGAAAGAAACTCCAAATCCAACCAACTGATTGTATCAGTCTCAAAATTTTGTATCATTTATATGAGAGATAGCCAGAGGTCCTTTTGATTTAGAGCCCTATGAGATTAAAATAAGAGTTTACAGTGTCCCCCATTACACTTATATGGAAGTTGAATGGGGACATGATGACCACATGAAGAGGTACCATTAAGAAAGACAAAGATGGGACTGGGGAGATAACTTAGTAGTCTAAGTATCTGCCTGACAAACACAAAGACCCAGGTTTGATCATAGGTACCACATGCCACACTGGCCCTAGTACCCTGTGTGCACCGTGCTGGCCACCAAAACCATGAGGGGTGGTGGACACCTGTCATCCCAGTGCTGGGGAGGCTGAGACAGGAGGATCACTACAAGTCTGAGCTATGTAACGAGACTCTATACCAAATAAATAAATAAATAAATAAGAAACACAAAGATGATGGGCCCACAACAGTCCCTGGTCTATAGCAATTTTGAAAATTTTTAGTAACTTTAATCAAAGTTTATAAGAGCCTCTTTACTGGGTAGAAAAAGTGTTCCTCGAGTTAGCCCTGTTTTTGTTTCTAGGGTGCTGCTTGCTAGGCCATCTGCTGTAGAGCTTTGTAACTCCGCGCTGTATTCATCCTTGGTCATCTATGAAGGTAGTGCTAGAAATGCACCTCTCTGAGAGCTCTGTAGCTTGCTAAGGCTATTTACTGTTATCAAAATTTAGAAGTGCTAAATTGTTTTAAATCTCAAATAGTTTCATCATAATCTAGGTAGGTGGCTTTTTTCATAGTACAATTTTCTCTGAACTTAGTAGGCTGCTTACCTGCTTAATTCTAGACAATAAACCATACAAATATAAGAGCCAGCTAAATAGCTTAGCAGACAAAAAGTGCCTGCTTAGGCAGATGCAAGGATCTGAGTTCGATCCCTGGCATGCTGTCCTGGCCCCACCCCTGGGGTACATTGAGACAGTGAGTGAGAGTGGGCATGGTGGCATGCACCTGTAATCCCAGTGCTTAGGAGGCTGAAAATATGAGGATCACTGCAAGTCCAATCTGTGTAGTGAGACCCTGTAGACCCTATACTAAATACATTTTTTAAAAACATACATATATAGCCATAGCTATAGCTCTTTTTGAAACTTATCTCCCAGTAAACTGTAATACAATATAAAACAAGGGTAATGATATAATATACATGTAAGGTAAAACCATAAGTCATATCAAAATAGAGGTACCTCAGAATATTTATAGGCGTAATGAAGCTTAGAATAATTCTTGATATGCAACTGTCTATATACAGGCTCATGTGTAGACTTGTAGGCAGTGGAGTGCTTTCTCTGGTGGTGTACTCCACCTTTGTCCCTCTCTTTATTTTTAACATTTATTTGCTCACATATTTCTTTTTCCTTTCTCAGACAAATTTGCTTTAGAAGCCCTTACTGAGGAAAGAGCTGAAGAGATGATCTACCTACTAAGGTTCACTGGGACAGGGCTAGACATTCAAACAGAGAGGTTCATCAAATTTCTTTTTGAGAATTTGGAGATTCCAAGACTCTCTTTAATTGCTGTTAGTGGTTTGAATAAGGAGAACATCACTCAGCTTGTGTTTTCCTGGACATAGCAAAATCGAGAGCCATGAGAGAGAATGAGAGAAAAAATAAGCATGTTCACTTTTGGCAATTGAAAAATCAATCTAACTTTAAGCTCTGTGATATATTCCTGTTCAGAATGACCTTTGCTTAACTATTTCATGTAGGTCTCTATTAAACTGCACCCAGGGTTCATTTAGAGAACCTTTTAAATTTATCTATTTCTTTTAATAATTTTTTTGAGTTTCCATGCAATCGATGCCAAAAAAGAATTGCCCCATAATAGAAAGATTAAAAAAGATAATTAAGTCACAGTAATAGGATTCAAATATTAACTTATTAGATAATTACACAGATTCCTATGTAAAGGTATTGCTATAAATACATAAAATACTGTGGCAATACAAAGGATTGTATAATTAAAGCTCATTGAAGCATCAAGAAACTTTGTTTTTGTATTTAGGACAGGGTCTACAGGGTCTCACTGCATAGATCTGACTCAGAGTTATCCTCCTGTTTTCAGCCTCTCAAGTTCTGGGATTACAAGAGGGCACCATCATGCCCAGTTTCAATTGCTGTCTCAGGGTGCCCCAGGGGTGGGGCTGGCACAGCAGGCCTGGGAATCGAACTCTCAACCCCTGCATCTGCCTAAGCAGGCACTTTAATCCACTGAGCTATTTGGCTGTCCCAAAAACATTTTATGAGAAAGATATCATAAATATTTCACAGTTGAAATAAAGTGATAAGATGAAATTTTAAGGGGAAGAGATGATAACTTTACTTGAAATGAGTGCTATGGCTAAGGACATTTGAGGTGTGTTATGGAACACGATGAAATTGTATTCACCTGAAGCATAGAAAACACATTGAAAAGAAAAGGCAAATACCAGGAAAAAACAGCTTGGGATGATATGAAAAAGTACAGTTTATAAATATGTATATAACTAAATACACATAAATATTCATCTAATTAACTAGGTAGCCAGTAGATACCATTGACAGAAATCATTTGACCATCTGAAAGTATGGTCCAGGGAAAAGCATATAGCAAGTTTGAATGGGAAAGAAACTATGAACAGGAAAATTTGATGGTCTGTTGAAAAAAAAGTCATGAAGTCTTAGTCTCTGTGTGAACAAGAAGTATGTAACAGGAATGACTACACACTTAGAAGCTGGATGGCACTACAAATAATGGAATATAAATACATAGAAGATGATTCAAACAGGGAAAAGCTTTCAATTCTGACAAAAGTAATGTTATAGCTGGTATCTAGCTGTCCTCCCAAAGCCTCACACACTTGTAGGTGGGGCTTTTTGAAAGTGGCTGGTCTAAGCTGTGTGAATGTGGATTAAGTGTGATCCGGGTACTAAAGGGGAATGATTTAGCTCACTAATGGGCTTAACATGGCTCTTGGTGTGGATAATGAAAGCCCCACCCTGACCATGAGTGGCGCCAAGCAAACGTCTTACAGCCTGGATGGAATGTAAAGGGAGCGATAGAAGGCAGGCTTGATAATGTTGCTGCTGCTTGTGCCCTGCTGCCCCCTGCCTGCTCTGCCATGAGCTGTTTTTCCTCTGCAGTGTCTCTCTGCCACACCACCCTCCCTTGCAACCATCTGATTATGCACTGGAATTTCTACTAACTATGAGCTAAATAAATCTTTTCTCTTTTAACTTTGAGTGGCAGGTATTTTGTCTCAGTGATGAGAAAAGTAAACATGAAATAAGGACAGTATTGATGTGTTAGAGGAAAAAGGAGTTTAGTTTAGAATTAAGTATTAAATATGTTAAATTAAATATGGCTGTGAGACCTCCAGGTGGAGATAGATATTAGGTGCCTGGGTATCATGAAGTCTTTGAACTTCTTTAGGAGAATGCTGAAAAATCAGTCTGTGTGAGTGCTTCATTTTATAGATAAGGGAACTAAGGTTTAAGTGCTTGGTCCAGAGTGACAAAGCTTAGCAAGAAAACTGAAGAATTCTGTTGATAGATGGATATGGAATAATAATTCCAAGTTGATCAAGATACACAAATATCCCAACTGAGTGAGAAGCACAGGAAGAGGCTGTATGACACCTGTCAGTGCAGAAACAATATAAATGCTGGTCGGTGGCAACATGGCTTGCCTGCTGTGTGCTATGTACCACACTAAACGCTGTGCCATGCTTCACAAGACATGAAGAAGGCAGACACCATGAGCCCGGCAAGCACAGCACTCTAATTGCGAGGGCAGTTGAAGGCCAGGCAAGTAGACCTCGCCGAGGGATTCCAACCCCTATTACCTCGGAGAGCGCCGGAGCTGTCAGAATCAATCAAGGAAGAATCAAAGTGTCACCAATCCAAAATCAGACCAAACTGCAACTAGATGTGCGAGAAACTGTATTATATGTTAATATCAAGTTATAATTTTGTAAATAAATTCTACCAAGCATCTCATTATCAGAAGTTGGAATTGCCTTGCTTTCTTTGTTCAGAGCAGTTAGATTCTGTTTTTTATACTGTACTTACTAATGTTGCTATTAAATATGTTCTGGAAACACAGTAGCTATAAGTTTTCAAATTAAAGTTAGTGAAATAAATATATGTTAACTGTCATATTACTTTTTAGGGATTGTTATTCCATCTTAACGAGAAACTTATTTTTAAGATAGAAGTAGAAAAACTATTAATTCAAATTTTACAAAATTTAGTGTCGGGGCCGGGGAGATGGCTCAGTGGAATAAGCGCTTCCCCGGCAAGCGCAAGGGCCTGAGTTCAATCCCCGGTTCCGCAAAATAAATAAATTTAGTGTCTAGGCATGCATTATTTTTTAAAAAAGAAAACCCAGATTTCTTTCTTTGAGAGATTTGTCTATGATACATTGTTGGCTTAAATATGTATTTGTTATTAAAATGAAAAATATTTTGAGTAATGTAGCAGTAATAACATCAGTGGAGGATTTGAGCAAGTTCCTAGTCTAACACAGATTTTCTGTGAAGTGTTTTCTGATCTTTGTCACATCTGAAAGGAATAAAGAAGACAAGATAGACAAAACTGAAAAAAAATCTCGTCCGTGGCAGTATCAGCACTCTTCCTGCTTTATGACGTTTACTCTGACCCGTTTACTTGCAGATGAAGATGAGCCCATCCACCTTAAATTGGAACTTTTTCTTTGACAGCTGGGATTTGCACTCTTTACCAGGCAGTATGTAATTATCCTCAGGGTTTCTGCAACTAGATATAGTTTGCTTCCTCCACAAGTCGATTTTCAAAGGACCAAGTCCAAGGGCAAGAGGAAAAACACCTGACAACATCATTGTGGTTAGGATGGAGTGGGAAGGCGAGGTACCTCTTAGGAGACAGACGCTCGCAGGCTGCCCACACTTCAAAAATCAAAGCGGGGGCCACTAAGCCTTGAATAGGGCATTCTACACAGTCCCACAATGCACTGCTTTCGCAAGCAGCATTTCTAACAATTCTGCAGGTTATGAGAATGTGAAAAAGGTTTGAACTAGAGACACTCACACAAGCTCTCACTGAGAAAAAAGAACACACACAGCCAATATCCTTGATCAAATATATTCCAAAGAAAATTTTTTTCTAATACTAATGACTCATTTTCTGCATTGGAAAAAAACTTCATCCTCACAAAGGTCAGTGTCAAGATACTGAGGTAAGCCTGCCAAACAGAAAATCTCCACAAGGAAATATCTTTATTTTCTTGCAGCTACAGAATAGCCCCAAGGTCACCCAGAGGAAAAGCAAAGTAAATGATTTTTTTTTCAACCAGTGCAAAGAAATCTCAATGACATCTGTCCTAAGGCAGTCAGTTTAGTTTACTGAAAGGTGTCAAAGTACGCAGCAGTGGGATAGTGCCCATGGAGAGTCCAGCATATTGGGAATTTTATCAGGAATAAATGGCCTGAAAATTCTGTGGTATGAATAAAATTAAAACAACTCTTTAATATAAAGAGAAATTGTTTCGAAACGTGTAAACTAAAATTATAATTCTGGTTGAGGTAATCACCCGCTGTGGGATGCTGGTGAATGTACGTACATCTGAGGACATCAGATTTCTAAGTGAGAATTTACTATTGGCTGGGTCCACCAAGCAAATGACATACATCAAATTTAGCAAATTGGATGGAAATTGACTTGTTGGAAAGAAGATAGTGCGTGGTATCAGTGGAGAGTCCAGAGACTGCAGAAAGAAGGGAGGCACAGAGACCTGTGCTCTGTGAACCTAGGAACCTGCTTGGTGAGACTCATGTAGGAGTCACCATGGCCCCTGCACAGTGGACACTAAATGCCTCCACCACGGTGTGTGTGTACCTATACCTGTTTCTTTGGGGACAGTTGGCCTTGAGGCCAAATTTCTGATAGAATTATCTGATTTATCATTTTCAAAGCACTTGCTTCCAGTCAGCTTCCATAGTTCTAAAAGGAATGTCTGGTCAGATCCTCACAGCCAGCTTCTTTTTGACTTTATTTTGGAATAAAACAAGTCTTGAAAGTAGTGCAAAAGTAGTACAAAACCTCTTATATGTTTCCACCCAATTTCTCCAGTCGTTACGAATTTGCTACTGTTGTACTAGCTCATTTCCTCTTTTCCTGAACTATTCTAGATTAAGTAGTAAATGTTGTGAGGATTTTCCAAGCCTATTTCAACAAATATTTCCTAAGAATAAGTTCATAGTGTAACAAAATCAACGATCATATATAGGAAAGGTGACATCTACAGAACACCATTATTTAACATATCATCCATATTCATATTTTGCACATTATCTCAACCTTTGTAGCTATTTTTCTTTTCCTATGTTCAAGATTCAATTAAAGATCATACATCACATTCAATGATTCAGTCTTTTTGCCTCCCTTTTCTTGAAAAAGTTTCTCAGCCTTTCGTCTATGATACTGGCTTTTTGAGGATAGACTTTTTCGATTTGGGCTTACTTGATGCTTTCCATAGTTAGTCTCATGCTTCTCTGTCAGGAATGTGATAAAGTGGTGGTTTGTCTTCAGTGTGTGACATCAGGCGGCACACAGATTGTGCTCATCCCGTGATTGGTAAGGCAGCAGCGATCACTTTGCTCACTTGAGTAAATTGGTCTCAGCCAGCTTGGCCACAACAGTTACCTTTTTCTCTTATTACCTTTTTCTCTTATTGCGTAGGGAGCCACAGTATTCCTGGCACTGTGTGAGCACTGATCCCCATCAAATGCTCATCTTCTCCTTTTAGTGCCACTGATGAGTCCTGGCTGCTTCAGCTATTGTTATGCTATAATGGTATTTATTAATTAGTGACATGGTAGTGAAGAAATTTCTTCAGTCATATACTTGGGAGTGTTTATATGAGTTTCTCCTTGCGCCCATGCATTCTACTCTAGACAGTGCTTTGTAATCCCTTAGTGTTATTTTAGCATAAGATTTGACATGTTAGAGTACATGGATATGAAATTGTTGCATGAGATGTAATAGAAAAATTAGGCTGGACCAGCCTGAGAAGGGTAACAGAATGAATCATCTGCTTGAATGCCCTTCCCAAGGAAGTAGGTGCTGCACCCTGGGTCCCTAAGTGCTGGCTGGGAAGACAGCACTAAGCAGCATTTCACTGTGAGCTGTGCTGTGTTTCACAGCTTCAGAGTAAGAAAAAGAAATAAAGCAAGGCAGAAAGAGTTCTTCACATTCAATGACAGAACTCGTTAAGCCAATTATCTCCAGCTGCTAGATGGACCACATTCTCCACCTCATGGTGCCTCTAGAAGGCAGGCCCCAGAACATTCTTGATCACTAGAGAGATGGCCGCAAATTCAAAGATAATGATCTAAAGCAAAGAAAAAGAAAAGGAGACCTAATGACAAGAAGCACCTTGCAATGGTTAAGAGTCAGACAGACTGAATGGAGGAGGAGAAATTTGATTTTGAATGATTGTAAGTAGAGATACATAAAGCAAAGAGTAAACTACCTTGTAGCGGATGACAATGAGTCAGGTCTGGGCTGGTGAGATATCTCAGTGGTCTAAAGTGCCTGCTTAAATTGATCACAGCCCCATGAATGAGAATGGAAAGAACCCACCAAAGAGGGCAAACAATTAAACACAGGAGAATAAGAGGTATACAATAGTAGTCTTTCAGTTATTCTTTTGTGTTCAGCAGTAAAATATTTCCATCAGCACACTCTACAAATGGACTTCTCTTCCACCCTATGGGTCATGGTTCCACCTGAGTCCTCAGGGTGAATTTCAAAGAATAGCTGTAACTCAGTTCCACAAGTGACGCCTAGCCACCAGTAACTGTCATGGTCATTATGCATGTCGACAACACACTAGAACTTTGTGTGATATCGTATCCTCAAACTGTTAGAAGTGCTGGTCATTTATTTGCCATTCCAGTATTTATCTTACATTTTACTTTTAGTACTTCTTTGCTATCATGGAAACTTTTCCTTAGTTCAATTGTTTTGAAACAATTAACTTTTAATTAATTAGTATTTAATTTTCTGAATATTGCTTAATCTTAATTTTTGTTCTAAGATTTATACTATATCTTTGACTTACAATCTATTTAAAAGACATCGTATGATATTTTCTCCTAGTATTAGAAATTTTAAAAAGTATATTTCCATTTTCTGTTAACTTTATATTACTTCTTCCCTGTCTTTTATACACACATACACACACATATATGGTGAAAAAAATACATGTATAACCCAA
Source organism: Octodon degus (assembly GCF_000260255.1). NCBI lineage: Eukaryota > Metazoa > Chordata > Mammalia > Rodentia > Octodontidae > Octodon > Octodon degus. The sequence goes on along the minus strand of NW_004524658.1, from coordinate 9,045,357 downwards.
CATAAGATTGGTACTGTTTCATAGAAATCTGCAACGACCTTTCAATAAGGGTTCATCTAATATATTTTTATATAGTCCTGCATAACTATCATATTGAGAGCACTTTATTGTTCATCCAAGACCATATTGTAACTTCTCTTGCCTTTTGAATTACGCTCTTTGTTATTTCCTATATGCTACTTCTGGAGGTATTAAAATATTTCAAGTTTGTATAACTAGAAAATCTTACTTTTATTTTTCAAAGTATGTTTGCTAAGTATAAAATTCAAAGAGGACAGATCTTTTCTTTCAGTCCTTCAATTAGTCTAGTTTCTTATACACTTTGTCCTTTTTTTTCTTTCTAATGTAGAATAAGGTGCTGTTTAATTTTTGTTCTTACATAGCTAATATTTTTATGTATATGCTTTAATGATTTTTTTCATTACAATAAATTTTGGACAATTTCAAAAATAAAATAAAATAAAGTGCCTGCTTAGAGAAGCTTAGGCAAGCTCAGGGACTGTGGTTTGATCACCCCCCCAGTATCACATGCTGCTCCAGCCCCTATCTTTAGGTAGGCTGAACCAGCAAATAAATAAATAAATAAATAAATAAATAAATAAATAAATAAAGTCAGCTCAGAGAGTAAATTAACATAATGCATGGGGCAATCAGAGCAAGAGAATGGGCCATCTCCTCCTGCATGTTAAGGAACAGGAGACTGGAGCAGCTCAGGGGGCTACAGAGACTTGGAGCTGGCTGACCCACCCATGCATGCTATGGTAATCAAAGAAAACTGCAGACAGGAAAGACATGGCACTCAGAAACAAAAACAAAACAAACAACACCAAAATATTTTCAAATGTAATATACATGTAGGAAAGTATTCAGTGAATTCCCACAGTTGAAAAAACTCTGTGAAAAAAACACCTACACAAAGAAATGGTATCGTCAACACAGCATCCTAGATACTACTAAGGGGAGCTTATAGCTTAGGTAAAATTGCTTTTATTTCTATTTTATGTAAGTGGAATCACGCTACATTCATTTTTGGGTCTGTTTTCTTTTGCTTAACATTATATTTGTGATATTCATCTATGCTGCTTGTGGGGATATTCTCTAAATTTTCAGTGCAGTGTAGATTTATTTTTTTTACTATGCCACAGTTTACTTGTTCTTTAGTGTAATAATAGACATTAGAGAGTTTTCTAGTATTTGAATAAGCTGCCACTAACATTACAGTGCATTTCTTTTGGTCAGTATGAGTGTATTTCTGCTTAGCATGTAATGCCTTAAAAATGGAATTATTAGGCCATAAATGTGTGTTAGTACATACTGTCATATATATATTTTTTCAGGTTACCTGTACAAATTCATACTACAACTAGCTTTTTGCTTTTCGTTTTTCTTTTTTGTGCTAAGGACTAATTTTAGGGCCTTATATAAGGTAAACAAATGTTCTACCACTGAACTGTACTCCCAGCCAAAGATTTTTTTAAATCTCTCTCTCTCTCTCTCTCTCTCTCTCTCTCTATATATATATATATATATATATATATATATATATATATATATGGATTAACAGTTATCAAGGAATTAAGTTGCTTTCCTATAAGTAAAGGGAGAACAGGATTAGGGAACATATTATTAGTACAAAAGAATTGTGATGAAAATACTAACAAGCAAACTTAAGAGCACACTACAAGGAAGCAAAGATGAAAAATCAATTCTTACCTAGAAAAAAAAATTATCTTAAATTCACCAATTTCAAACTGTCACCTTTTTATTTAATCTCCATAAAGTCTGGCATAAAAACTGGAGTGAAGAAATGGTTGCTAATTGGAAAGTGTTATATTTAAAACTGTAATCTCCATTTGAGTATTTAAATTTCTTAAATAATTCAGATAGAGACACAACTATGGTTCAAGAAAATTAAGCAACTTGATTTTGGTGGAAAGAAAGCAAAACCAGGAAGTCAAATCTGCTGAGATTTAGAGTCCAAACACTGCAAGGCAATAATGACACCCCAGTAATTGTTTGGCTGGAGGAATTAATTACTAGATTAGGTTCAAACACATTTGTTTTGTTTGCACCATATGATATCAGAGTAGCAATTAGTTCTGAAAAATCAGAAAATTTTACAAAAGGAACATCTGGAATTATTTTCCTCTAACCCAATGGTATGAAATACAGTGGCTGTTTTTCCCATTTGTTCACTGACCACCACTTCTGGAGCCAAATTCACACTGAAATCAACAGAATCAGATTTTAAAGAAAATTTGAAACACTCAAGAGCGACATATAAATCAACATTTTTGCAATTTAGTTGATCTGAATGTAAACCATAAACTCCAGCAAGACCACAGGAGAACAAGAATGAAAAGCACTCAGATAATCTAATAAGGGAACAATTTAGGGAACATCACATTAGGCCAGACAGTAACTACAATGACACCTCAGAAAGCTGAGCCCATATGGGTGGAATCTTTAATAAAAACCTCACAGAATAAGCAGAACTGGGGGCTGGTGAGGGCACGTGAGCTGCTCTCCTTTGTTGGAGCAGACTTTGAGGCCAGCCTCAGGCAGTAGTTACAGGGTCCAAAGCCAGGGCATGATGACAGGCGCTGGAATGTGCGGCATCCACATTCCTGCAAGTGTTTATGGCTCAGGCGAGCCCAGGTCGCTGTGAACAGAACTGTTGTGATGGTGTGGGCACACCCAGGGCTTCCACCTTTGAAAACTGATACTTCAAATGTGAAAGTTAATCTTAACTGTTAAAAGGCTTCTGGCAGGTCTGGGGCTCTCAGAGCTGTCCCATGATGCACCGCCAGCCCCTCCAGATGCAGCGATGGAGGCCTGATGTAATGCTGAGCGCAGGGTGTGTGCCGCAGGCAGGGGGCATGAGCTGGAGGTACACTCGGAAAGATAGATTAAGCCGGGAGGGAAGGCCAAGCGTCACCATGACCTTTAAGTGCCTGCAGGGACCAGGAGGTAATGAAGATTTGGAAGCAGAGCTATTGCAAAAAAAGTATGGGTAGAGTGAGTGGAGAAAAATAATAGGGCATATACCAAAAAACAAACAGTGGAAATAGGCATCTGTCATCCAGGAAAAGTATGAATATTCACGTGGAAAATAAACTTTCTTGGGCAAGTAACAGAAGGTGAATTTCAAAATTTATCTTTTTAATGAGGGCCTGCAATTTGCAATAAAAGTGCTTGTTTGCATAAAGTGCTTATAGTGAATGTTGCTCTTAATTGCTGAAGTTAAGAAGTATTGGATTCTTGAATTGGTTGGACAACACAATGTTTTTCTTCATATTTTAATTAACTTCTTTGTTATGTAGTTCATATACAAATTGTGTAGCTTTTCATTAAAACTGTGTGGGAAGGGTGGTTATCTTAGAACTAATCTTAGAATATAAACAATAAAAGGAATATTAAAATTTAGTGTTTTTAAATTTTTGATGGTTGTTGCTTAACAACAGTGCATGAATCATACTCTGTAAAAAACTAAAGTTCTTCTTTTGGGAAAATATTTTAATATTTCTTTGGAAATATTTTATCTTGCTATTGCCATCTATAACCAAAACGTTCCCAGACTTTAGTAGCTTACAAACAAAAGGGAAAAATGACATGTGTGGCTCAGTGTTACCAGCCCCCAATTACCAGGGATGCAGATTCAGCAGGCCTCAAAGTTTTTCAGGGGTTCTTTCCACATGACATTTCTCACAAGGTGGTGAGGACAAAGCCACATTGCATGTCCTTGCTGCCTCCTCAGTTTAGGAAATGGAACTTCAAAATAAGGCACTGAGACACTTCAGAGGCCGGTAGAAGCAGGAAGCAGGAAGGTTACTCTTACCACTCTTGGATGCTCAAGCAGGTCATAAATCTGAGGAAGTTCCTACTCTGAGTTGCTGTCCTTCCTCTTTGAAACATCTTAACTCCATTCAAGAGTGCCCTCACTGTGTCTGGAGAAAAGGAGCACCCATGCCTCTGAAGATGCGCTTAGAAGAAGCTGAAGAGGGCAGGGGAGATAGCTCAGTGGACTAAGTGCCTGTTTAGGCAATCACAGGGACCAGGGTTCTATCCCGGTGCATGCCTATAATCCCAGTGCTGGGGAGGCAGAGACAGGAGGATCACTACAAATTCAAGCTGCCTAGTGAGACCCTGTAC
>NW_004524658.1:9014533-9041105 GCF_000260255.1 Octodon degus | reverse complement strand
AGAGAGAGAGAGAGAGAGAGAGAGAGAAGAAAGAAAGAAGAAAGAAAGAAAGAAAGAAAGAAAGAAAGAAAGAAAGAAAGAAAGAAAGAAAGAAGCTCTCGCTCTCACTTTCTCCTACAATCAGTTCTGGAGTTTCTGTTCTGCTCTCATCTTTCTCCAGGAGATACTGCTTTTTATCAAAGCTAAACATAACAGTGCAGTTTCCCTTGTATTTTGGATCTTCATTTCTTTTTTTTTCCTTTTTTTGCAGAACCAGGGATTGAACTCAGACCCTGGCGCTTGCCAGGGAAGTGCTTATTCTACTGAGCCATCTCCCTGGGCCCCTGGATCTTCATTTCTGAAGGCTCTTGTGTCAAGTAAAACATATATTCAATATATTTGTATGCTTTATTCTTGGTGATCTGTTTTCTTGTAGAGACCACAGTCATGAACCTATGATAGGAACAAAAATTTCTCCTTGGTCACATGCCTCAAGCTTAGTTGGATGAGCACACCTCCAAAATAACAGCATTCCTGCCTACGTGCCATTTCCTTGGGCTCCCACGGCCTCCCATAAAACCCTCAAACTGCCGGATTACACTAGATCCATTCAGCTTTCACAACAGTGAGGGTAAAATAAAAGAAAACTCTTCCCCCAGTTCCAGACCTTGCGACACCACTCTTTGCAGCCCTCCTGCTTTACACTCTGGAGTAAAAATTTTCTTTGGCTTCTGTCTGCAGAAAGCTGAGAAATGAGTCTCTGTGACCTACAGAAGAGAAGCCAAGTAGAAACCTCTCCACTTTCTGTTCCAACCGCAGGGACCTGTGCTCACAGCTGACTCCTTCCAACGTGTCAGCTGCGTCATCTCCTCAATGTGTACTTCAACACATCAGGAAGTTTGCAGATCGTTAGTTTACAAACAGGACCAGACTTTGTTTCCCAGTTTAGGTTTAGCCAAAATCCCCATGCTCCCTGAGAAAGCGTTCATCCCAGAACCTGAGCCTTCTCTATTTTCTACAACAGGATAGAAACAAATATGCTTGCTGTTCCATCAGTGATATTTTCCACCTTGGAGTGTGCACATGTCATTCATGCTAAGAAGAGATGCTCAGCCAGGAAACTGATAATGAGCACTCCCCTAAGGTCGGGAGCATCTGCTTTGAGACTGTCCTCCGAACAGCTGTGGATTGACTTAGAAAACCCTATTCTCGTAGCTGGTCACTGATCATCCACCATAATGATCCAAGATGCCCAGTTCATCTTTTCAGTGTAAATTATATATTTTTAGATATCTTCAAACACTGAAGTACTGTATTCATTCTGCCCATCTAGAGGTTTTTGTAGATCATTTTTACTTTGTTATTGAAGGAAAACCTAAATGCTTAGGAAAAATTATTTTTTAAGAGAAATAAAAGGTCACATAAAGATAAAGCATCAATAAACAAAAAACTTGCTGGCATAAAGCTAGTGATATGGGCTTCATACCTAAGGGACAATCAGTTCTTTAAATCTGAGCACTCAGTGTCTGCCAGAAATTCAGCATCCGCATTTTTGTGGGCTCTTTTCTCATAGATTATTATCTTTGGATGCTCTTTCAGTGGGTGGTCCTCATGCATAATGGAGACCGTTGATTTTGCAATACGGTTTGACTCAAAATAACCCCAGCTTTTGTATTTTCTAGTACTTTCTGCAGATGCCTTGCTAAGATCTTCCCTATTGTACTTAACCTCCAAGAGGAAATTTAGAGTCTTGCTGATAAACCGCCCCTCCTTCACTAATAAGTTCGTATTTGGTCATTGGGGAGAATTAAAAAACAAAATTAAGGGAATAGGGCACTTATTTCACACCCTTTTCTCTTAACTGCAGAGGGAAGCCATATTCTGGCCTTTCTCTATGGACATTGGTTCATCTTGATGGTGACAACCACCAGTTGTATTGCACAAAATGGCCTAAGTTCCAGGCTCCCAAACCTTAGGGTGGACCAGGCACAGCTGTGGAACAAAAGCACAACGACCTCTTTTCCCTTTTATTGCTTTTTCCCACATGCTCTGAAGATATTAGACAAGCAAATTATGAGTGTTACCCCACATTAACACAGCTCTACAAGCTGTAGCTGTTTCTCAATTTGATTCTGTGTGCCTGTCTTTGTAAAAATAAATTTTTACTGGAACACAGCTGAAGCCATTGTATTCTTACATATTGTTCCTAACTAATTTCACACTATAGAGGAAGAGTTGAGTAGTTTTGACGGAATCTGCATGTCCCTTGAAGACAAAAATATTTACTATATATATACTTTTGCAGAAAAAGATTTAAGGACTCCTGCTCTAAAATGATTACTTTCGGGATTACCAGATAAACTAAAAGACTGTCAGTCAGGCTCTGAACAATAGTTGATTACGTTTACTGCAATTAAAACAGGGTCATTCAAGCTCAGGGTCTTCAAATTCTTATTAGTCTTGTGGAATGTTGGTAGATTTATCAAAAGAGAGAAGAAATTGTTCTCAAATAACCTCATCAATTTCTGGAGTAAAACACTTATTTTTGGAACTTCTTTTCAAGTAATTTAATGCCAAATATGTTACAATTTCACAAAGGGGGTTTGAGTCCACAGAATTTCTAACGTTGCCTTGAAAAACTTTTTTCATGGAGTTCCTCACAGAGGTAGAATTAAGCAACAGACTGTGGAGAGAATCACTTACTAACAAGTCTGATAAAACTGTATCAGGTCATTTAATTTATGTGATTTCAGAAATGTTTAACTTAAAGAATCATCTAACAGGAAAGTGAAAATTAACACAAGTAATTTAATTACTCTGAGTTTACATGAAGGTTGAACCTTTGGGTAAGTTAGCTCTCCACCCAGGATGCACTGCGAACAATGTTATATGAACATTGCTTTTAAGACAGAGAAGAAAAGAACTTCCTTCCTACACCAAACTTCTACTTATTCCACAGAAGTTCTCTAGCCCTTTCTTCACCTCCTAAACTTCAGAAATGCAAAAGGTCTGTAAAATATGTATTCAAATCAGTCCCTAGTGACTTCTGTTTTCATTTGACTTGCCAGCACCCTGTATGAGAAGGTTTTGTGAGTGTCAAGTAGTCTTGAAAAGAGTGACATGCCCTTGGGGGACAGCAGCAAGGAACAATGAGAAAGCTCCTGAATATCAGGAAATGTTTTCCCAAGATCATGAGATGTACTGGCATGTGGGAGAGAGTCCAAAGCAGTTCTATTGCCCAAAGCATTTTGAATTAGATTGTTAGCTGCCAGTGCCAGTTTTATCAAAGGTCAATTTCGATAGCATGGCACACAATGTCCTATGCTGCCTAAGTAACTTAGAACCTGTGAAATTGTGATTGTGTTTCCCAAAGCAAAGTCTTAACTATGATACATATTCTTTAAATTCTTACTAACATTGTCAACTATTTGTCTATGAACGTTATTGATAGTAAGTCAGGTATTTGTGTATAGTGGTCAAGAAGGCATTGGAAATCAAAACAGTTACTCCCTAGGTCAGAGGTTTGTGCAGCTCTATGGAATGACTTCCACGCCAGACAGTACTAGGAACACATGTGTTTGCTTTCAGAAAAATAGTTCTTCCATCTGGCTAGTGTTTCTTTAACCATCTAGGCCTCAGAAGGAAATCAATCATGGCTCAACATAGGATAAATATCTAAGAGCCATCAGAATGTGCTACCCCCACATATGCTACATTGGCATAATCAAAATTTTGAGCTAAAGTCACTTGGAAAATAGTAAATAAAGGGAGAAAATTTTATTCTCCTGCATTCTGTAGAGGTAACTTTTCTTTTGTTAAAAATAATATCAATTTTTTGTAAAACAGAAGGAGAACAATCCTTATCACAGGAGACAGAAAGTCTATCTGAAATAAATATGCATGAGCAATCTTCCCTAAGCAACTCATGTCTGTGTTCCAGTCACCTTTCCAAATTTCTCACCTTTGGTATCCAGATCTTCCACTACCTTTGCCTTATCACTGCCCTATAGCTTATCATTTTATGTTAAGATATTATTTAAAACCCAAGTTCTGACATCCCTTTGGAGTTACTCATCCCTGAACTCTGCACGGAAGAGGATTCTTTTTCATCCTTGCAGTTAATTGTCTTCTGTCAGTTTAATTTCTATCCCAAAGCCACTAAACCCAAGAAGGTACCAGAAGTGTTGTTCTTCCCTCTATACTAAAGGATGGAGTGGCTCATGACAATGCAGATCACAACTGACTAACATTTTAAGATTTTTTCATTATACTGAGCAAGGATTTGAGTATATTTACTGGGGACAGTCCTTGTTCCTTTGACTGCAGTCCTTACCATGGTGTCCGTAGGTAACAGTCCTTGACTGGATGCTAAAAGCCCAAGTGTACTTGGTATGAACAAATAAACACCATAATTCCAGACTTGTGACAGATACAGTAGTCAGGCTCTCTCTCTCTCTCTCTCTCTCTCTCTCTCGCTCTCTCTCGCTCTCTCTCGCTCTCTCTCTCTGTCTCTCTCCCCGGCCCTCCCTCCCCCATCTCCATCTCCATCTCCATCTCCATCTCCATCTCCATCTCCATCTCCATCTCCATCTCCATCTCCATCTCTATCTCTGCCTCTGTCTCATCTCTACCCCACCATCTCCACCTTTGGCTTCATCTCTATCTATCTCTCTCCTATCACCTTCTTCTCCCAAACACATAAACTCAGTGCTCTAGATTCGTTGTGGCTTAGTAGCCTTTGGTAGCATAAGCTGTCTTGCCCTGCCCATACTTTTTAGAACATATCAATTTCCATGCCCACTAGGACCCCCACCCCACAAATGTGAAAGACATGTTGTCTACTTGCAATTTTCAAGAAATGAATTTCCCTGCTAAAATTTACTGAAGTCTAAAAAGTACTTCACAAAATATTTCTACTTGCTGCTGTTTCATGGGCTAACCCATGTGTCGCTCACTTTAGTCTTCTATCACAGTCTCCTTACTAAGTACTCTGTTCTCTGCTTAGTTTAATTTGATAGATGATTTTCTAACATTTGGGTTAAAAGAGCTATTCTAAAGGGATTGATACAGCATTTAAAATCTGCCAGGATTATGTGATGATTGAGGTCATTTGATACAATGAAAATGTTTATTTTAATCTGGTTTCAGCTTCAAATTGGACAGTGTCACATACCAAACTACACACTGCTTAGGGACAGTCTAGATGAGAAAATAAACCACTTATCTGTCATTTGTTTCCTAGGACTGTTAAAGCTCAGACCTTGAAGTTATGTGCAGGTTTCTTGCTGGAAATTATAAAACATTACAATAAAATGGCTTTGTGGAGCTTCATGCTCATTTATGTCCTTTGCAATTCATGATTGTTAGCTTTGACATTCTTTGTGGAGGTGGTTGGCTTTGCTTTGGCTCTGGGTGGCCATTGCAGGCATGAAGATGCGTACTGCCAATACAGGTGCTCCGCAAGTGTTGCTTGCCTCATACTCCTTTAAGAGGGCCCGGATGCATAGTCAGGTTTGTTTCCTACCACCTGTGCTGTGGTGAAAATCCTCTTCTAATATACATTTTATTTCTAGGCATTTACTAGGAAGTACATCCTGCTTCCCGATGTTCTCTCTAAAGTCACATTGCTGTATTAGTTAGCCACATCACCACGACCTAGTACCATAGACTCTGGGTTAATCAAGAGGGATGTACTTTTTCACATTCTGCAAGTTCTAGTGAGTCCAAGCAGGATGCCAGCAGGGCTGGTTTCATTCCAAGAATTCCTCTGTAGTTGCAGAAGGCTGCCTTTTCTTTGTCTTTACGGTTACTTTCGGTCTCTGGTGTTTCTTATGTGGCTAAATCTCCTTTACTCATAAGGACACAGATCAGCTTTTATGTGGAGTCCAACAACAGTTTTCAATGTGATTAGCTCTTTAGCAGTCCTGTTTGCAAATACAGCCACATTTAAGAAACTCCAACCTTGGGACTTTTGACAGGATATAATTCAGCCCATAAAAGGAACATTTTTATGTATTCAGCATTATTGCTGTAACTAGAAGTACACTTCTCAGAAAGTTAGTGACAAGAAGGGATAGTTAATAGTTATCCCATAGTTTGGATATTTAAAAAAAGTTTTTGCATTGCATTAATGTACACTATCCAGGACTGTATGACAGCGCAGCCCGTGTGTAGTACTCTGGATGGGATACTGTGTGCAGGTGTCACCCGGAATCACTTAGATCCCCCCACCCATCTCCACTCCTGCTTACTCAGCAGACTCCTGTTGGGTCCTCATAGGAGTGTCGGATGTTTACTCTGTTTTAATATTTACTACTTACTTAAATGATTTTTATTTGTTTTTAAGAAACATTAACAGTACAACTTAAATTCTCATCATTGGCCATTTTCTCTTATATTTGGTCTCAATGGAAGACTTGACGCAAATCTACAAGAATTAAATATATGGTATGCACCTGAAAGGGAAAAATTAATAAATCTTTGTACACTCAAGCATAATCAAAAATACATGAACAAATCAATTTGCCAATCAAATGACTAATTGATAAACTTTAAACTTTGATTAATTATATCATCAGAAAGGAGACTTTCCAAACATATTTTCCTATAAAATATTTGACAATGAATTTTTTTGTTCAAATGTTGGGTCAGGCTTATTTAAGTTTATCTTTGCATTAAGCCATTTATCTAGCAATCTTTAAAATATTATTATTATTATTATTATTATTATTACTTTTTCCCTTTGGGTGGAACCAGGGATTAAACTCAGGCCCTTGCGCTTGCCAGGGAAGAGCTTAATCCACTGAGCCATCTCCCCGGCCCCAGCCACCTGAATATATTTAATACAATATTATGCAACTATAAAATGAGATGCATCTCCAAATATTGACATGGAAAGATACAAAATACATAAGGCTGCAAAATAACATGCATTGCAGTGCTACGTGGCAGCATACCTGCAAGGGTGCATGAGAACACAACACTCGCAACTTCTGGGGCAACAAGCCAAGAGAACATAAGCTGGGGTTGTGTGAGAGGGGAGCCAGGGAAAGAGGAGCTGCTGCTACTTTATACTTTTGTGATGGGCTTCAGGTTAACAAAAACATGCTAGCTTTTAAATTTTAAAACTTATGTATTGTCTATAACTTTCAGAAGTGTCCTCCTGTGATCTGAAAAGAATGGGATGAGATTATTTTAAAGAGCGGGTTTTTTGCTCATTTAAGAATTTAAGTGGTAGGGCCAGCCAAGTAGCTCAGCGGATTAAAGTGCCTGCAAAGAGGTGCATAATATTGTATTAAATATATATTATAGTTTATTTAATGGGCTTTATGCTCATGGGCATCATTAGTTTCTATTTTTTTCAGTTTCAAACAATGCTTTGATTATATGTATAGATTTTATACATTGATATTTCTTTTTATATGTTTGCAAGCTTACTTACTAAATAAGTTCCTAGATATCTACTTCTTTGTAAAATAGTATTCACATATTTAAATTTGGGACCAGTACAAAATTGTCCTCTTTATTCTTATTAGAATGACTAAAAATTAAATAAATCCTGGCAATACCAATTTCATAACAGCATCAAGCAACAACTACTCTAATTCATTTCTGGTAAAAATGCAGAATGATTAAGCCACATAAAGGTAATTTGGCAATGTCTTAGAATCTAAATATAAAACTCTAATCTTACCTTGTGCTACCAGGCATTTTTCCAAATAATTTCAATACATGCACATAAATACCTGCAGGTAGATATTTATAGCATCTTCATTTATAATTGACCCAAATTGAAGCAAGGACAATATATTTTAATAGCCAAGTGGATAAATAAAATGTGCTTCTAATGCTAAAAAGGAAAGGTGCTATTCAAAAAATAAAAGAGATACAGATAAAACTTAAATGCATATTTCTAAATGGAATAAGCCAATCTGAGAAGATTTTATACTATATAGTTCCAACTACCTGGCTGTCTGGAAATGAAAGAGCTGCAAAGGAAAACAGAGCAAAAGAAAAAAATTCAAAGAATAAAGGTAATTATAACTAATGTGGATATCTTTCTATCAAGGAGGTTAAGTGTATCTTTACCTCCTTACATAAGAGCTGCACATAATGGCTCTTCCAAAAACACAACATGGAACTGAAGAGAAAGCGTGACACTATGTTGGAGTAACCTACCAGATCAGCATCACCAGTGACAAATTATGCTGAAAGTCTCTGCCCTCAACTTGGTATACTGGAAATGCCATTTTATCTCCGTGACCTTTTCCCTAGTGTCAATCTATTCATGAGAGATTATTAGACAATTTCCATCAGAAAGACCTTATGTAAACTGCAATCCGATGATATTCACAACATTTAAAATCATCAAGAACAAGGCAAATCTAAACATTGTCACACCAAGGAGAAGCTCCTGGACAGATAATGACTTAATGTGATGTGGAATCCGGATGGGCTACTGGAACAGAAAAGGAACATTAGGTATAATCAAGGCAATCTTATAAATATGCTCTTACTACACTGATTGCAACAAATGTACCCCACTAACAGAAGGTACTACCAACAAAAGAAACTGGATGCTGGTACATAGGAAATCTCTGCACTGTTTTCATAACTTTATGTATCTAAAATTGTCTGAAAATATAAAAATTATTTAAAATGTATATAAATTTTATTCCTGCAAATATTTATGAAAGTGTCTATTTGCTAAAACCCTACAACACTGGTCATCATTTGTTTGCCTTTGGTAATCTGATATGTCAAAAAGAAATTATTGTATAGTTCTGATGTCATTAAATATTAATAAATTAAGCATCCTGTCTTTCCTAAGGGGACATTATTAGTTGTTTGCTTAAAACATTTCATAAACTGTTTACTCAATTTTTTCATCTATTTCTCTATCAGGTTTCCATTTTCTTCTTTATTTGTTGTTCTGCGGATATCCCTTGTAGGTTAAGGAGATTAATTCTGATTAATTCCACTTACATTGCAGTTGTCTCCCTTATATGGCATTTGCCTTCCCACATACTACTGTGACCAACAAGAACTCGACTTTTGCAAACCCACCTCTCCCACCATCAGTCTTCTAACTTGAGTTATATAACTATATTTAAAGTGGCTTCCTTTAACAATATAAAATAGTCTATTAACTCTTTCATTACTTTTCCATCAGTATGGAAACCTACTTCATTTTATAAGATAAAATCAATATTTTATCTTATATTACATTATTCATAATAATATAAATAATATATTCTCTAGATCATAGATATCTATAATAGCTATCTATATTATTTCTCTGGGATGATCTAGCTGTCAACTTTCACATTAAACCATATGCCCTTCTGCATTTTTATTATTTTGAAGAATAATAATCAGAGTTTACAAATGTGTTTATGTTGGTATGAGTTCATAAATGTTCTCTGAAGAGCTGGTAATTACTATAATTTCATTGCCTTTTTAGTATCAGCTTGATATTCCCCTAAGTTTCTAATTTTCTGTGTCTGTTCAATTTTCTTCACAAATTTTTTATGCTTATTTTATTCATTGCATAGTTTGCAAAAACTGAATCTTTATGTCTGATCACATTTCTGAGATAAATGAACCGAGCAACCAGTTTATAATTATTTTCTCCCTCCATGGTGCGATTTCCATGCTCTCAAGTAAACAAAGCCTAAAACCTTGCCATGGGCTTTGTCAACGAGGCTTAAGTTTAAATAAAATAATGAGATGTGCTGGGGAGAGAGAGACCATATCTACAGAATACAACATGCAATTTTCCCTAGTCAAATGATTACTTGCAATAAAGAAGGCTAAGATGGACAGCTTTTAAAGTGTACCTCTATGAAGAACAACGATCAGTATATCAATTTCCCGGTGTGTAAGATGGAAATGTTCTGTGACTTGAACATTCCCTGTTGTGTGAATGAGCTCCTGCGCCCTTCGGAGGTCTTTTGTCACTTCTCCTAGGTGAGTTACGCACGTGCAGCGTGAGAAGAAAGGACGCAGGACACTCTTCTTTCTACTCCGTCTACAGATTATATAAATGCCTGCACACTCAACATGGTAGGAAACATCCTTTAAAAAGCTTGATAAGCAGCAAAAGTGAGTGTGATTTGTCAACTGCAGTCCTGCGTTTCACATCCATCAATTAACTTTCCCAAAGCCCTTCATGTTCACTCACCTCCGCATGGATTCTCTGTCCAGGTTCCTATCACACTACTACATACATAATAAAATCTCCAAGGTCTGCCAGCAAGAAGCAAGGGAATTTTCTTGAAAGGAAATCACTAATTGCTCAAATTTACTAAACTCTCATATTCTCAGAAAAATTAAGCTACACCAAATAATATGTTCACCTGTTGATTACTGAGCAATAATATCTATATTTGAAAATATATGTACAATGATGACAAAGTATCTTAAAATCATATTCATAAAGATATGAGCTAATGTATATTTGCACCCAAACATCACGTGGCATCCCTTGAGTAGGTATCATTTTTGCATGTCAATGCAGAAATTAATAAGAATACAGTAGAATTCAAAATGGTTTACAACACTTAGCATGAAATAATTTTCAATAAATTCAACAATCCTCAAGATAAAGTTATACTTCTTATGTATACAGTCATCTGAGAAAAATGTTAGTATTTACAAGAACATACTGTTAAGGAATTTGAAATATTTGTCTAAATCAATGAAATCATTACTTTGAAAATTGATATAATGAAGTAGTTTTGAAGAAATTTATGTTTCAGCAAAACAGTTATTAGGACTATTCATCAGTTGTAATTCTGGTATATCTGTTTTGCCCTGATTATTATGGCTAAAACTGTGAAAGTGCTACAGTGAAAAGACATTCTTTACTAATCAGCAGTCAAGTACACACCTGCATTTACCACTTGGCATGTTAGGAATAAATCCACCTGCATACTTGGAGCTTTATCAAAAGTTTCCAAATAAACAGTACTCCCAATATTATGAATTTTACTATATAACCCATTTCCTATAACTTAATATTGACATGTTTATAAAGCTGGATGAGAAAAGGTTGGCAATTGCTACTAAGAAAATGATTGAGAAAATCGATATGCTGAACCAGATTTATATATTGGAAAAGGTGTACATGTATGGAAATAGCATGTGGCATTCTATTAGTAAGTACCACATTACATTAGTATAGAAAACATTTTAAATTCTAAACCTGAACCATATATTGCTCCATTATTTCAAGAGCTCATTTAGACCTGGCAACAATTCGTACATACAGGATAGATTGAGAAAATTGACTTTGGTGAATTACATAATTTGCCCTTAAGCTTTTATAGTTAGTAGCAGCAGCAAAATTTCAACACTGGCTCTACGCCTCACTGTCTGGAAAATTTCTCAAGATTCACATACCAATATAAAATTTATTACTTTAGAAATATTACACTAAGAAGTTTTTAATGATTTTAAACTAGAATTGTTTTGCTTACTGAGAAGGGATTACATTTTACATAAATTCTATAAAATTTATATAAAATAAATAATAAGATGTAAATAATTCCCATATCAGAAATTTTAAAACAAGATTGTATATTTTTACAAATATATGTTCAAGAGATATTATTCGAAATTGTTCCTTTAATTTCTCTGATCCAGTAACTTGACTACGTTAGTATTTATTTTCATTTATATTTTTAGCACTATTTTGATACTGTTTGTATTCTTCTGTGACTTGCTTTCTATGAATTATAAGCTTTTGAGATTTATTAATATTTTAGCTCATTCCTTTTCACAGATGTTTAGTTTTCTTTCAGATGCATATAAAACAATTTTTCTATTTTTATTGTAATTTATACTGTAATTGTTTTCAATTTGGGATAGTTTAAATTATTTGCTTGTTTGCTTTTATTTTCATAACGAACTACAAAGATCTTTATGTATCTGATGGGATACAAGGGTTCTCCTAGGATTTTTGAGTGAAGCTAAGAATATACTCACAGTTCTCACCAAAGACCAAGAAAACAATAATGGCACATACAAATGTGACTGAAACGCTCTGATGAGCTCGTGAACACATGCTGGATGAAAGGATTGGGACACTACTAGGGCTGGGACGCAGCTCTGAGGAAGCACTTGCCCCGCATGCTCGAGGCCCCGGGTTTGACCTGCAGCATGCCACAAATATCCACAAAAGGAGAATACACTACTCCTCAGCAGCACCCTCTTTCAGTCCCTCATTTATCAATGACTCGTGGCATGCAATTGTGAGTAAATTTGGCAGTCCTGGATATATTGCTTATTTGCTAATGCCGTGTGAGTGTTCTTGTGTGCTAACATTTAAACTTCTCATCTCTCTTTAAAGAAGAGCTTTGTGTTTTCCTGAATTATTTTCTTTATTTCAGTGTGTTAAATAATTTGGAATGAAACCTCCATTCTAAATTTTACTTGCAAACATAAGAATGTGAGCAGAAATCTTCTCTCCCACTAGCAAAAAAAATTTTTGATAAATTTCAAAAATATACCATAGGGAGCTACTCTGTCAAGGCCATTAAATATTAAAGCTTGCAGCTATTTCTGTCATGGAAGAATAATCACCAGCATAAACTCACCTTCCATGAGAAATGAGCAGGTTTACTATTGCATTACCTCCTCCAAACAATCTCTTGTCTATCAGCAGTTACGTACATATGTTTTGGTTTGTAAAACTTCAATTATTAAATTTAAAGATATATATAATTTGAAGAATTATGTTTTTCATGATGGGTTTTGATAGTACAATATTTTTCACTGTTAATACTTTTCAAGAGGTTAGTCTCTGAAATACATCATATATACCTGTAAATTGCCACCCTCCCAAATCAGTGGAGCAAACCCATGACAGTGACTGTTTGATGAGAACCAAAATGCCATTCTTCAGGCTACAATGTTCAAGGACAGTATTAAATCTCATATAGTAAGAAAAAATAATGCATTACTACCAATACATTATCTGTAATAGTATAAAAACATTTAAATATTCCTGCTTCCTCATGATGCTGAGAACATCTCTTTGAAATCTGAAGATTGAAGGTAGCGGAATTCTTTTTCTGTCTCTCTGTCCAAAGAAAGGTAGTTTCTGACTCAAAGATAATGCATGGTATTCTATAAGAACTTTTTAGTGATTCTTAGATTTTGGGAACTGTGTTATGATATGAATTTGGACTTTAAGAATCTTACAGTGAAATGGGAGAATGAGTCACATACATAAAAACATATATCCCTGTAATTTGACTTATTGAAATACCTGAAATAAAGAAAATCAACTCAGGCTTGAGTTGAAATTTTCAGATTTCTCACTACTGTATGTTTCCTATTCTCTTAATACATTTATGTTCCAAAATCGCTAGGTGAAAAGGTAAATTGATTTATGAAAGTATTATGGGTTAGATCTAAAATATCCTTCAGGAATATCATATTCTGGTGTGGGTGCAGCTTTTAGTAGGTGACTGGACCATGGAAATACAATACTCACCAGTGGACTAGACCACTGATAAGTTCAGAGCTGACTATCTATTCAGAGGCGGGGCCTGGCCAGGGGAGGCCTGTGGTGGGGAATGAACTGGAAGGGTGCTGGGCTTCATCCTGTCCTCTCTGCTTCCTGCCCCATGAGATGAGCATCTCTCCTCTGCCATGCTCTCTCACCATATTGTTGCTGTCTTGGAGCCAATCACCTTGGATACTGTGAGTCAAAATAAGCTGCTCCTCCTTTAAGCCCAGATAGTGGGTATTATGTCCAAGTAAGAGAAAATCTTATGAATGCACAGAGTGAACATAGGATTCCCTTCTCTTCTTCAGGGAAGTCTCCAAACAGTACACAAATTACTTGTTGCCAAAGATAATTTCTCCTTCCTTCCATAAGGATTAATTTTGGTCATGAGACAGAACCTGATAGACTAAAAGAGGGACAGATTTACATAGGCAAAAGCTAAGGACGTCACATAAGAGTTAAAAAGATATCAGAATTCACTGAAGGGAAATATTGATGTATAAGTAAACAATGCAACTGACTTTAAAAAAATAAATCATGAATATCCTTTTCTTTGACTACTTCTCATCTAAAGGAATCAGGTTAGTATAGAGGAATGAAAAAATATTAAAAGTCCAAACTCAAATACTTCAATCCTTGAATTTTATAGTCTACTGGTGTTCTTAGTTGTGTTTTCAACTAAGTTGGAACTTAAAATATCTGCCCAGTAATTAGGAATGTTAAGAAAAGATTTATGAGTATAAATGCTTCACATCTATCCTAAAATAAGATATGCATACTTAATAATTATTTAACAATATAGTCTGATCATGTATCAAGAATCTTTAATGAACATTGTACTTTCCTTACTGTAAAATTTTGTCCTTCTGCTAATATTTTCTAAGAATATATTTGGAAAAGCAAAAATAACTTTATTTACAATGATGTCTATTAAAGCTTTACTTATGTTAACAATTTTAAAAACCACAATTCTCAAAAAAGATAATTATTTTGTAAACTCTGGTGCATTTAGTTAGATATACCATTTAAATATGAAAAGTATTTGCAGTATTACAGTCCTTGGCTTACAAAGTACTCATCAGAACAGAAAGCCCCAGGTGTGGTGGTACACACAGCTTTAATCCAGCACTTAGATGCTGAGGCCGGAGGGTCACCGTGAGGTCAAATCCTGCCTGGGCTAAGAAATGCAACCATGTCTCAAGAAACAAAAAATTAAAAATAAAAATGGGGATATACAATATGATGTGGTATATTTTAAAAATCAATAATATAAAAATTTGATATATGCCAGAAATAGATGAAAAATGTATGAACTAAATACAGAGTATGCATTGAAAATTAACAAAACAGAATCACATTGATTGGAATGTCTTTTATGTGTTGGAGCTTCAATGATAGTTTTCTTCCATGTTTCTGTGTTTTTTAAACGCTCTATTTCAATTAAGAAGTTGTAATCAAAATGGAAAAGAAATCTTGGCATTTTTGTAATGAGCAAGAAATGTCACTTCCGGTATAGCTATTTTCCCAACAAACTGCTAAGTTTCTTGCTGGCAAAAATCATGCAACCTACTCCTTTGAATTATATCATTATACCTAAATTAAGTGCCAAGTCAAAGTTTTCCAAGTATCAAAGGCTTGATAGCTTTTTTCCCCTCTAAATTAAACTACTTTCTAAGACATTAACAGGGGGAAATGTGATTCAATCTGCCTTGTTTCTAATTGCTGCCCAAAAGATTCCAAACATTATTAGGCTAAAAATTCAACTGTTTTAAGAGAGGAATATTTTTGACATTATGAGTCAGTTTTCTAATGCTGTGGGTAACATAGCATGTGGAAGTTTTCAAGTACTTAATTTTTGTTAGTATAAATAAAGCTATTCATATTCTGATAATACCAGAGTCCCAAGAGAAAAAATTCTCTTTTCTCACTAAATGGAAGAAATATCATTTCATTTTATTCAGGATCTAAAAGATGAAGAATAAAAGATTTGATTGAATAATGCCAGTGAAAATCCTGTCCAGGACCAAGATTGAAAGGAGTACATGGTCTCAGAGCTGCCTACACTTGGTACCATCTGTTAAAATGGCAAGTTGCCTGTTGCCAGATGGTGTACTGGCTTCCCAGGGATAAAGGCACCAGAAGAGGACTTTAGAAGACATTGTTAACACCACCCCTTGGGCCTCCCACCTTGATAAAAACTCACCCATGTTGCTGACCCTGTGACATCTCACACAGCTTTTATAATTTCTAGCAATAAGCAGCTCCAAACACTTACTGAGCCACTTCATTGAGCCGCTTACTGGTTTCTGGCTTCTTGAATTTTGAGAAACAGTACCAACGTGGGGGCAAGAAAGGTTGGCGTGTTCAAAACCTGAAATTGGCCACACCCACAGATTGTTCCTGGGGGCCATTTGGATTATGTGCTATAATAGAATGTAGAAGGGTTGGTTACAAAATTAAACCACTTTCAAAGCAAAAAGAGAAATTCTATCAATATGACAAATCCAGTTTGTAAGGTCGGTAAAGGACTTGCGTCGAATGCAAGAAGTCATGGGTTAAACACCAGCATCAGAAATGAACAAAAAAAGTTATAAGTTTCACTCATGCTAAAGAAAAACATCTGTGGTTATTCATTTCTCGTCATTTAAAAATCAAACAAGGGGTCAGGGGGACAGCTCAGTAAAATAAGTGCTTCCCTGGCAAGTACAAGGACCTGAGTTTAATCCCCGATTCCACCAAAAAAGAAAAACATCAAGCAAATAAGTCAAACATTTGTTCTCGTATAGTCTATGGAACTAAAGCCAATTCTCAAATGCTTCCATAGGTGACTGAACTATTTCTCCAAACTTTTGTGGAAAGAAATAAGTATAAAATTTATTACATTTACTTCAGAATTTTTGAAAAATTTTATGTAATAGATGACAGTGAACATTCATTTATTAACTCATTAATTATGTGAAAGGTGGAATGACAAAGCTGCCTCAAGGAACATTTCTCATTCTTTGTTGTGCAAAACACAGAGTTTGTTCAGGTTCAACAAGACAGCAATATTATAATCTTTGGGGTAATCTTTAATGTTTTTTAATTTCTTACTTATTTATATTTTTTAGTAATGGGGGTTGAACCCAGGGTCTCAGCATATAGTAGGTAAGTGTCCTACCACTGAGCTACAGCTTCAACCTTTAATTCTGTTGTTGATGCTGGTGCTGTTGTAGAAGTAGAGTATTGCTAAATAGCCCATGCTGACCTAAATAAATCTGATTTCCACATTGTTAAACATGTGTGAGAAAACATATATATGTAAAAATATGCATGTATGTAGGTATTTGTGCATATGTACATATATACAACATGCAAACACACATGTGCACATGTGTGAACATATATATGTAAACATGTAGTTACTTTTTTAAAATTCTGAAATTTAGTTTTTTCATGTTTATTTGAATTAAATCATTCTTTCTTTGGGAAGCATTTCCTCAGTTAGTTAACATTCCTTCCATGCTGGACGTGTAGGCTGGTGCTGGAGAAATAAATATTTATCTACCTACCTACTTATCATCTATCTAGACACCATACATACATATATCTGTCTGTCTAAAATAAAAAAAAGAAGATTCATTGTGCTATGAGAATCAAATAAGAGAAAATGCTGCACTCAGAACAAGAAAAGTTTTTCCAGAGACAGTGAAAGAAACATTAAGAAATGAATAAATAAGATTTATTCAGGATGACCTGGGTCATGTTTGAAACAGAGACTACACATAATTAGATAAGACTGTTATACCAGAGAGTCAAAAGTCAAAAACTCTATCTTCCATTGTGTTCCAGATGGCAGTACTGCATGTATATAATTTCTGTCTTGAATGATGATGAACTCAAGTCGAACTTCTCTAAGAAGAAGGAGAATTTTGCCTCATCTAACAGAACAGTAGTTTCAATCTCTTAAACGTGGTGTTTAATATCTTTATCATCCATTGCCATTGGGTATTATCTCAAATAAACTGGCCAGCTCTTATTATTGGGGGCACATGAATTATAGACCTAGGGAAACACTAAGTACTCCCTGGTTGGCAAGTGGGGCCACTGGCTGAGTAACTACTGACACATCTGCATGAGCATCTATTAAACGTTTAACAGGATTTCTTCTTATATTGGCAGTTAATAAGGGTTCCCTCAGGCTGAGAAGGGAAGACCCATGACCACCTCAATCTGAAACTTCCTCTGACTCCATCGTGAACACTTTCTTTTTTCCTTCTCTAGCAGCTTTGGACATTTTTTGCTTGAAACATCACTTCTCTCTGTCTGGATACAGGGAAGCATAACTTTCCCCCTGTTTCCTGCCTGACCTTCATTCATGTAGGCTGCTAGTATCACCATTCTCATTTTCCATCTATAATTCCATTCTGTATCCTTTTTGCTGTGAAGCACCTCAACTGAGACCAATTCTTTCCTGCAAACCTTTCTAACTTCTGCAGCTTGTATCAGATGTCTGGAGCCCACTGAACAAGATATAACTTTCTGGTTTTAAGGCATTCCATAGGCATCCCTGCCCAAGGAATGTAAGGGCAACTTCCCCTGTAGTGGATTTCCTGACATCAGATTAGACTGATAGAGGAAGCATCTTTGAGGGCAATGAACCCTGCCCAAGGAACATGAAGATAGCTTCCCCTGTAATGAGGCAGGAAACCCTAGGAGGACTCAGCTCACCTGAATGGTATGAGGTGTACAGTTAAGGTCTTAAGATGTGTCTCTACATATAAAATCTGGTGGATCCCAGTAAAAGGAATCTAAAATTAATCTAGCATATGTGCTATATGGGTTTTACCTACATGATGGCCTAGTTTTTGGTATCTTCTAGGAAAAAACAAATTTTCTGAGAAATTAGAGTATGTATAGTCAAAGCATGAGCATTTGAGATAACAAGTAAATGTATAAACTTTTTTGAAGCATAGCAATCAAACTCATTAGCCCTTAAGCCCCATATTTTGTAGGTCCTGCTAATGGATCTACAAAATGTTCTAACTAATCTTTATAATTACAAACTTACAAAAGATTGTTACATTCCAGCTCCTTCTAATGTCTCAATAGCTGTCCAAGATATTAGACATCAAATCAATGCTATGCAAGATGCTGAGGCTCCCTGGACCCTATCTTTATTATTTTTATGGGACACAATTACTGTCTACTTGATACAGATCTTTGAATATATTCATAATTATCCTGTTGTGATTATTTCACCTATGCATGTTTAATAGTTTCTTTGGCTTTGTCTCCTCCAGTCTTAAAACTATTCCATTACGTCTACCCACGGTAAAAATGCCTGTGTCTATTGAGGGCCTTTATACAGAACCTCTGGAGAGTATCTCTGACTGCCGCTTCACAGCTATGACCCCTTTCAGCCTGAAGAAGCTTGAATGGTCATTGCCCATGGTTCCCTTATGGCAGTTCAGGTTACTTCTTCAGAGGGAGATATGTGGTAGGCAGCTGAATTAGATAAAAATATTATAGGCAGTCAGACAGGGGTAGGCCCTCAAGAACAATATTGAAGACAAGGTGTCTTTGCAACTTGGAAGAGGCAGACAGACACTCCCAAATGGGCCAAACCTCAAGACAACAAGAAACACAGCTACATATTTCCCTAGGGATAGGCATCAGGGATTGATACTCTAAATAGGTATCAACTTTGAAAGAGCCCAAATGAGTCACTAACCCAACCCCCAACAGGAAGAGATCTTGTCCTGTATTCATACCTGCTGGCTACATGACTTGCTTCCCCATTTGGTACTGGATTTAATCAATTTTACCTGAGCAATGGTGCTTGTAATCTCATTGGTTGTCCATAGTTTTGACATGCCTCATGTCCACCTAAGCGAATTCCCATGTTCACCACTATCTTAGACCTGCCTCACCACATGGTTCTACTCTATAAAAGTCCCTGGAAGAGATAGCTTCCTGAGGACCACCCACTTGGGGGCCCCCTTCTGTCCCTCTCTCAAGAGCTTTCTTTCCCCCAATAAATATATTCTGCTCATAAAAAAAATAGAACAGTAGTTTCAGATGTGGCTTACTGTTTTTAGCCATTGCCTCTGTAGTACCGCATCCATTATCCAACCCAATGTGATTACAAGAGTGGAGTTTATCCTGTCAGGCAAAATTCTTTCAGGTTAAAATTCTGCTGAAATATTCTATTACCATGACGAGTATTAAGATTCAGATAAGGCCCGCATGGATAATTTACTACTCCCTGAGATATTGTAGTCTCACAAAATACTAGAAGTTTTTTTTAAAAAATAATGCTCAATGTTCAATGGTGCTTCTGTGAAACTGTTAGCCTTACGTTTTTGGTGGACTATTCTTTAGCTTGCTTCTTCATGGTAATTCTGTATGCTTTCAATGGATAAAAAAGAAAGAACAATATTTTTCTAAACGTAGCTGATACTTTCCTGATAGATTAGAAATGAATCTTTCAGTTATATAAAATTTATTTTATATAAAAGTTATTATTTTAGATAGTCAAATATGTGAATTTTTTTTGAAACTTCTTCTGTTTGTTAGATGATTTGGATGGATTTTCTACAAATCAATCTGATATTTTTCACCATTTTTCTTCTCTGCCTCCCACAAGGTGCTAATAATGAAAGATAATTTCATGTAATAATTTAACCTTTGTTTCTATAAATTTGTGCATGACTCTGAGAGTTTCAGTAGAAAAAATAACAAGAGTGTCCCTTGAAGCCCTTTTAACACAAGGATGATTATCAATCACTTAAGCATTTTGGAGAGAACAGTAAATCACGTATGTTCCACTAAAAGCAAAGTGAATTATCTCAGTATATGTCAAAAATTTGAAGTATAAGCAACAAATCCTTAGAAGGACAAGCTTCCCTCTGTGAGGATATTCTTCAAGTGAAACCTTTGTAGTATAACTCTGATAAAACAAATGAGCAGGTTTCTAATTTGGGTTCTAAAGATAACATAAAAACCTGGGGTTGGAAAGACCTCTTGCTAATTCATCTAAATGTCTCCATGTTAGGATGAAGGGTCTTGTTTCTTCCTTTTCAGAGGGGAACTTGACTTCTAGATAGGTGAATTTTGATACAGTCTACTGATTCTCCTATTTAATTCTTCTACTTTTATTATTCATTCACGAGCAGGTGTGCTTAGTAAAATAATATGCTCTGCTCCCTACACATCTGCACTGAATTTTTGAACAGTTTTGTATGCCATAGAAGACATCTGGTGTTAAGGTATACGTTGAGCTGAAGTGCACAAATGTGAGTTTTCTTATTTACTTTTTAAAACTTTTGAACAAGGTGGGAATAATAATCAGCCCCATGTTTGTACTTGCTATTGGCTCCATTCTATTCCAGCATCTCAGATATGATGGAATCCTCATGCCTCACCATTCTCAAGGATGTGTGTCCCCTCCTGGTCAGTGTGACATTACTGCAGGATTGTGATTATGACTGCTTTTGTGACTCTTCTAAACCTTCTAAATTTAAAATAAAAGAAATTACACTCATCTCCATTGAGTTAGATATTTCATAAACCAAATAGATAATAAATTTCTTTTGGGAAAGGTGATTTCCTGCCTTTGACTTACTTCTCAGCCATTGTAATTGTGAAACAGATTAAGAAAGACCTTTGACAATCTACTGCGATGTTTGGATTTTTTTTTCAAAACTGGGGATTGAACTCAGGCCCTGTGCATGCCAGGCAAGCACTTATTCTAATAAACCATCTCCCTGGCCCTTCTTCTGTGATGTTGACATTGTTTTGTAGCTATTAATCTCCACACAGGAAGTGAATGTATGAGTTCCTAATATTTGACAAAAAAAAGAAGAGTAAGAAGAAGTAGCTAAAACAATAGTAGATTGTAATCTAGTTAGCAAGATTGCAAACCATAGCACAACTCAAGTGAAAAAGAGAGCAAACAGATTGGCTGGTGAGATTTCATAAAACTTTTGGCATTGTACACTGGGAAAATTATCTTGTCTATTCATGTCATCTAAAACATTTCTTATTAAGAAAAAGACATATACATAAAAATAGAAACTTCATGTATAGAGGTCTAATGAATTTATGTGTTATACATTTTTCTTTATTCTGTGCAAATGTATTATTTTAGGACACTGGGGAACCTGCTAAACTATATCATTTACATTAGCAAAACTTTACCTGTGAAAAACGTAGGCAATTGATCAGACATCAAAATTTAGCTACTTTATTCAACTTATCTAATACTACATTAATTCTTTTAAAACTATTTTAATTTTAATCACAAAAAATTTATTTGAAAATTTGAGAAACCCAGAAAAATATCTCCCCACTTATATTTTAACACCTAGAGAGAACATAAATATTTTGATAGTCTTTCAAATAATTTCAATGCCTATTTATGCATATTATACATACTACAAAATAGATCATGTTGCACCTATTTTGTATTTTGTTTATTTATTCCAAAACAATGAAAAATAAACTCTATTATAGTTGTTGTATATGTATATATGTGTGTACATTCTCTGAATTTATAAGTCAATAACCAGAAACATACATTAACACTTCTAAAGATATTATAACCTTGCTTTGGAGGTAAAAATGATTCATTTGTATATTTGAAAAAGTGTCCTAAGGGCCAGCGACACAGATCAAGGGACTAAATGCTTGCTTCGGCAAACACAGGGACTGGGTTTCGATTATATGCACCACATGCTGCATCAGCCCTGCTCTTGAGCATGCTGAGCTGGCTACCAAGTCCAGGTGTGGTGGTGCACACCCATAATCCCAGCACTGGGGAGGGTAAGAACAGGAGGATCACTATGAGTCTGAGCTGCATAGTGAGACCCTATACAAAAAAAGAAAAAGCAGGGAGGAAGGAAATTTATCCTAAGAAAATCTTAAAAGTACTAAGAAGAAATGATTTTAAATTTTATGACAGAATATAGTCATTATTTGCCTGTTGACAATATCCTTGACATTTTTAATTACTTTTGTTTATTTTATTTTGTTTTATTTTTTGTATTTTGGGGAAGGGTCTATAGGGTGTTCAGGGTCTCACTACTAGATCAGGGTCATAATGATCCACCAGTTTACAGCCTCCTAAGAGCTGGGATAACAGGAGCATGCCACTACACCCAGTCTCAATTGCCTGTCTCAGCGCTCCCTGGGGACTTTAATCCATTGAGCTATTTGGCCGGCCCTAATTCTTGTATTTTTATGATACATGACTGTGTTGGCTTTTATTTATGTTCTTTTTTCCTTTCTTCTCTTTTTATTCTTTTCTTTAATATTGTTTCATTTGGTGTGACTGCCGTAAGGTGAGGAGTCCTGCCTACCAACAGCAATAATTTGTAGTAAGTTTGTTCCTGCAGCTATCCAGTCTTGCTCTCATGCTGAATGAACTGTGCTTCTACAGAATCATGTCCTTATTTGTCAGTGGTTCATTCTTGAACTAAAATTTTATCATTTGAGTCTACACTTTACTTCCAGTGATTTATTTTGCAACACTAGGCTAATTGTAAAATATATGTCTACATACATAAAGAAAGAAAATATTTCAATTCTCACCATCCTTATAGAATTTGGTTTATTTACTATTACTGAGTGGATAAATTTTGTGTACCATTTATGATTTAGGGTTTATCCATTTTGTGTCATTTAAGATAAAATTGTTATTCTTAATTCTTCATAGTTGAAATGGAGAAATTATGGGAGGTACTGCTAGTTATTGAGCAATATGTTTCTCCTTCTGATATTAGCCAAATAACATATTTCAAATTCTTTTGAATTTAGCTTTGATCATGTAATTGTTTCATCTTTGTTTAGAAAACTAGATGAAAACACTTTAACCTGAGTGTCTAATAAACAACACTTTTTCTATGATGTCTCTTATAAATGCACTAATCTGATTCATGAGAACTCTGCCTTTTGACTAATTCACCAGCCAAAAGGCTCCTTCCTTACACCATCATATCAGCAGTTATAATTTCAAATGTAAATTTGAGGAATGCACATTCATTCAGACTATAGCATGGGTTCTCCACAGAAAGGAAGAAGAGAAAATAGGACTTACCATCCCCAGCCCTGGCCTAGAAAACTCTCACTTATTACCCTTATCTTACTTCCCATTCTACAGCTACGTGGGAGGCTGGATCACTGCTTACACAGAAGCCACCCACCAATCAGAGGTATCCTCTTTGACTATGGGATTTTGAAGTACACTTCCAATTGTGAAGCCCTGGAGGTCTGTGGTTCAACATAGCAACTGTCATGGCTTTGATAACTTTAGGATGAGAGTAATGGTGGGCAAGAAAATACCCTAAAAGGGGCTGCAGAGATAGGCTGGCAGTCTAAGCACCTGTCTAGCAAGCCCAAGGATCTGGTTTAACCTCCAGTATTGCATGCCTTGCTGGACTTGGACCCCCAGGAGTGCTGTATACCAGCCTCCAAAACTGGGCATGGTAGCACACTGCCTGTAATCCCAGTGCTGGGGAGGCGGAGACAGGAGGATCACTATAAGTTCAAGCTATGTAACGAGACCCTGTACCAAAGAAATAAATAAAAGATGAAAATATCCAGAAAATTGTTCTTAAGAATCAGAAGTATTGGGGCCAGGGAGATGGCTCAGTGGAATAAGCACTTCCCTGGCAAGCACAAGGGCCTGAGTTCAATCCCCAGTTCCACCAAAAAAAAAAAAAAAAAAAAGAATCAGAAGTATTTCAAAACAATGTAGTTATGAGAAACAAGAAGATATAGAAACAAGAAATCATACATAAAGCATAAGTAGATAACATAACAGATTTTAAAAAGGCACAATATGTGAAAATACTAATTATCATACAAGACGGAGAACTCCTTTGTTTTAATTAAGCTATCCTATTTGAAGATAATTCAAGAATTAATTTATTCAAGTATACATCAATTTAAAAATTTTTTAAACTTTTAATTGTTAAAATTGTTTCATTACAGTGACTTTTACCTGGAGATGTAACACCTTTTCTTCAATATCAGCATAGCTAGAACCAACTTATTCATTATCAGCCTCTTCTGCATCCTCCTCGTGCTCTTCATCTTCCTCTTCCTCCTCTTCATCTTCCTCATCCTCCTCCTCCCCCTCTTCCTTCTTTTTCTTACTTTTTTCAGCCTTGATGACTCCCTTTTTTGCTGCAACATTTTCCTTTAGCATAGTAGGCAGCAATGTCCTTTTCATACTTTTCCATCAGCTTAGCAGCCTTCTTCTCGTAAGACTGCTTGTCATCTGCTACAGTATTATTCTATATTTCTCCAAGTTTCTTTGCAACATCACCAAGGGAGATGCCACGATGTTCTTCTTTGTCTATAAAGCATATAACCCCCTGTACACAACTCACTCCTTTTGAAGAAAAAAAAAATGAAATGTAAGTCTGTGTAAGATTTGGTTTTAAACTGCACAGTGTTTTTTCTTTTCTTTTTTGTAAAGTTAACACACTATCGAAAGGTCTTTAGATGGCCCTCTCCTGGTATATTTTCAGTAGCCACTAACCCTGCCTAGTACAGCATGGGGGTTATAAACTGGCAGGGAAATTTAAAGCGGGTACTTGTTGGCATACAGCACAAATAAGTTCTATATAGGATGATAGTTTTTCATTTTCAGTTGTCTCTGATGCAGCTTATATAAAATAATTGTTTTTCTGTTAACTGAATACCACTCTGTAATTTCAAAAACAGTTGCAACTGTTTTGTTTGCATTCTGAATACTTCTAAGTAAATACAATTTTTAATTAAAAAATATAGCTATTTACCAGTAGCATTGAAGGTACACACAATAAATAATTACTCAGAAAAATTTAACTGGCAATGATATTTATTTTTATTCTGTTGCAAAAAAATTTAAAAAGCTAGGCATAAAATATAGACTCTGGACATGGAAAGACTGAATAAATTATTCTTTCTCATGTATCAGAAAATTACTCTTGAGGTGCTAATAGAAACCTCATGTTCCAATGGTTTCTGATGTAGTTTTCAGTATCATTTTTCTCTTTGGTTTGAAATTTTTAGTTGTATTTATTAGTGTTGATTGAGAAACAGAGCTAATCAGTTTTACTTTATTTCCAGAAAGTCTTCAAGTCCACAACCTTTTGGAAATTCTGTTGCCATGAATATAATACCAGAAATATATTTCAGCATGTTATTTTTATTGCTTGGAATTGATTTCTGATTCTATATTGGCTATCGGGTCAGACTTTGTCATGCCAAATAGATTTCCCAAAGACACATGGGCTATGACAATTGGTCTCTCCAAAGATCCAGAGTCCTAATCTGTAGAAGTTGTAAATGTGGTATTATTTGAGAAAGGTGCCTCTGTAGATGTAATTACAGTTAAGGACCTTTGCAAGGATGATTGAGTTAGAAGAGCTGAGTGGGCTCACCAGGATAGTGCATATGTTCTTACAAGAGAGACTGGGAATATCAGAAACACAGAAGAGGGGGAGGTAAAGCGACCCTAAGTGCAGAAATCAGAGGAGCACACTGATGAGCTTAAGGTTGCCAGCACTCCAAGAAATTGAGAAAATCAAGAAACAGAAAGCTTCCTGCAGCCTCCAGAGGGATCTTAATTCATGGCTGTGATCCAGGAAAGCTGATCTCAAAATATGAACCCCAAACTGTGGGAGAACAAATTTCTCTGCATTAAGCTGCCAAATTTGTTATAAATTTGTTATAGCAGCCGTCGAAAACTAAGACGACATGCTTTCACTAGAAATAATGAAATTAAATTGTACGCATTTGTAATTTTTAATGAAATTCTGTTGCATAGAAATATTCCAAGACACTTTCTCAAGGTATTTCAAACTAAAGAAAAGAAAGATTTGATTTATTATTTCATGGAGGAACTGAAATGTCTTCTTTGGAAGACATGAACAAATTAACATCTTTTCAGTGAGGTTAAAATATCACTACATCAAAATGATCCTGCTCGAACCTGTGAAGACGTGCTGTAGAGCCTAATGTACAAACCACTATGCTACCTCTCTAGCTGCACAAGGGCCTGAGTTCAATCCCTGGTTCAAAAAAAAAAAAAAAATATATATATAT
>NW_004524658.1:9010878-9013743 GCF_000260255.1 Octodon degus | reverse complement strand
CAGAACAAATTGGAAATCACATAGCTGAAAGCAAAGAATCAATGGCTTCTGAAATAAAGAAACAGCTGCAGAAAGGTATAGAGGAAATCAGATTGGAAATCAAAAAAGAAATCCCTAAATTAATAACATCTGCAGTAAGAACCAAAAGCAGAAACATGTGGAGGAAATCCAATGCCCACCAAGAACAAGAGCAGAGGACACTAGCTCATCTCAACAGGATGAATTCATAGCATTGATAGTAAATAAGCAACAGCAGAAAGTCATAGAGAAAATCAAAGCAGAATTCTTTTCTACTAGCTCACTCAAATGTATGAATTAATAGTGTCCATAGTAAATAGGCAACAGCAGAAAGGTATACAGGAACACAGAGCACAATTCTTTTCGGAAATAAAAAGAATTCTCAGAACTCATAGAATCTGAAGTAAAGAAGCAACTACAGAAATATAGGGAGGAAACTCAATCTAAAAAAAAAACCACTGCAGTAAAAGAATTTATAACTGCTTCTAAAAAAGACAGTGATACAAAAAAATAGAGGAAATTAGAAAAATGACGGATTCCTTGAATGAGCAATACAGGAAAGAAATAGATCGCATGAAGCAGAGTCAAAGAGATATAGAGGAACTTAAAATCTCAATCACAAGATTGCAAAAACGTTTAAGTGAAAGTGAAGATGGAGTTTCAGATCTTGAAGATGCTGGTGCAGTGAGTGAAAAGGTAAGAAAGGATCTCAAAAACAACTAGGATGAAGGAAAAAGTAATCCACCACCTACAAGATGAAGCAATGATGAACAATGTGAGACTAATAGGCATCAATGAGAAAAAAGGAGTCAATACAAATGACATTAAAAAATATGGGCAGAAGGAATAGCAGAAAACTTCCCAAATATGATGAAAAAATCTGACATTCAGGTCACAGAAGCCTACAGAATGCCAAGTAACTTCAACCTAATTAAAAACACACCGAGAGACATATAATAGTCAAGATCCCAGAAATTCAATACAAGAATAATATACTGAAAGCCATTAGAGAAAAGAAACAGATCACATTCAAAGGAAAACCCATCAGAATTACGGACGACTTCTCTACACAAACCATGCAGGCAAGAAGAGCATGGAGCAGAGTACTTCAACTCCTCTAGGAAAACAAATTCTAGCCCAGACTACTATACCCTGCAAAACTCTCTTTCAAGTTTGATGGAGAAGTGAAATACTTTCATGACAAAGACCAGCTAAAGAATATCATGATGACAAAGCCAAACATACACAGGCTACTCAAGGATGTTCTCGAGAGGGACCGAAATGATCAGATCTCCACGAATGAGATCAGAAGCAACCAACTAAATAGGGCAAGCAGGAGTAGGAATTTCTGCCGCATTTTGGTAACCCCCAGACCCAGTCCTAGCCCAGGTCCGGTGAGAGTGTGGGAGAGCTTCCTGCTACCCTGTGCTGGTGGGACCAGTCACAACCCAGGTGCAGCATGGGCCAAAACCTCTCCCACCCCCTTGGGTCACCCCACGCCACTCTGCAGCACCTTCCGCACCCCACGCAACGAATAGGAATTTCTGCCACATTCCGGGAAACTCCAGAACCAGTCTTAGCACAAGTCCGGTGAGAGTGTGGGCAAGCTTCCTGCTACCCTGTGCTGGTTGGACCAAATACCAGTTCCAGCCTAGGCGTGGTTTGAGTGAGCCCCCCTCTCACCCCTTGGGACACCCCCCAACACTCTGCAGCACCTCCCCAACACTACCCGCCCAGTAGGAACTTCTGCCACATTCCAGGAACTCCTACAGCCAGTCCTAGCCCAGACCCAGTGAGTACAAGGGAGAGCTTCCTCTCCCCCCTACTCCACCTTGCCCCCTCCAGGCACAGCTCAGGCCTGGCATAAATGCCCAGGGTGTAACCCTGCAGCTGCAATCCCTACAGAGAGTGTAGAGGATAGAACCACCCAGCTAGTCCAGGAGCAGAACATCTTGCCACAGGGGCACAACATGTCCACCCTCAAGGGCAGCAGCGGGAAGAAGCTGAGCACAACAGCCAGACCTAAGCCAGACGCAGCTGGATAAGTCCAAACTTTGTAGAGCTGCACCTGAACTTCAGTACACGCTCAGGCTATAACTACAACAAAGATGTACAACAAAGTTCAGAAGACAGTGCTACACAAAATGACAAGAAGGAACAAAATGCAACCTCAGAACCCAAGCCCACCCCTAACAAGTGAAGAGGACACTAACACAGAACAAATTGGAAATCACACAGCTGAAAGCAATGAATCAATGGCTTTGGAAATAAAGAAACAGCTGCAGAAAGGTATAGAGGACCTCAGATTGGAAATTAAAAAAAGAAATCCCTCAATTAATAACAACTGCACTAAAGAATCAAATGCAGAAATATATGGAAGAAACCCAGTGCCCACCCAGAACAAGTGCGGAGGACACTAGCTCTGCTCAAATGCATAAATTAATAGCGTCAACAGTAAATAAGCAACAGCAGAAAGATATAGAGGAAATCAGAGCGCAATTCTTTTCTGAAATCAAAAAAGAGCTCTCAGAACTCATAGCATCTGAAGTAAAGAAGCAACTACAGAAAAATAGGGAGGAAACGCAATCTGAAAAAAAACACTGCATTAAAAGAATTTATAATTGCTTCAAAAGAAGATATTGATAAAAAAATAGAGGAGATTAGAAAAATGACAGATTCCTTGAATGAGCAATACATAAAAGAAATAGATCGCATGAAGCAGAGTCAAAGAGATATAGAGGAAATTAAAATCTCAATCACAAGTTTGCAAAACCGTTTAAGTGAAAGTGAAGACAGAGTTTCAGATCTTGAAGATGCTGGTGCAGCTGGAGAAAAGATAAGAAAGGA
>NW_004524658.1:9003943-9009875 GCF_000260255.1 Octodon degus | reverse complement strand
TCAACTTCAAACCAACAATGATCAAGCGAAATAAAGAAGGCCACTATATACTGGTTAGGGGAAAAATTCAAGAGGAAGAGGTAACACTCATAAATATGTATGCACCAAACATGGGAGCACCCAACTATATAAAGCAAATCTTAATGGACATGAAAAATCTAATATCCAACACCACAATTTTAGAGGAGACTTTAACACCCCCTTATCTCCAAAAGATAGGTCAACCAGACAAAAATTTAGCGAAGAAATAACAGAACTGAACCAGGGTTTGAAACAAATGGACTTGGTGGATATATACAGAGTGTTCCATCCAAACAAACTACAATACACATTTTTCTCAGCTGCACACGGGTCTTTTTCTACAATAGACCACATACTGGTCCATAGGTCATGCTTAAGTATATGCAAGAAAACAGAAATTATCCCATGAACATTATCTGACCACAGTGCAACGAAACTGGAAATAAATGACAAAGAAACCAGAAAATAACTATAAATACTGGAAATTACATAACACCCTACTCAGCAACCAATGGTTCACAGATGAAATTAAAGAAGAAATTCAAAAATATCTACAATTCAATGAAAACTCAAGCACATCTTATCGTAATTTAGGGGACACAATGAAACCAGTTCTCAAAGGGAAATTCAAAGCTGTGAACTCACACATTCAGAAAACAGAACTGGAACAAATAACTACCCTAATGCTGCACCTTCAACATCTAGAAAAGGAAGAGCAAATCAAAACCAGAGTCCAAAGACAGAAGGAAATCATAAAGATTAGAGCAGAAATTAATTCAATTGAGATAAATAAAACAATTCAAAGAATTAAAAAAGCAAATATCTGGTTCTTTGAAAGATTAAAAAAAATTGATACGCCCCTAGCTAACCTCATCAAACAAAGGAAAGAAAAAAATCAAATACAAACAATGAGGAATGAAAAGGGTGTAAATACCACAGACCATATGGAAATTCAGAAGATTATCAATAGCTACTTTGAGAATGTTTATCTCACAGAATACAAGACACAGAAGAAATGGACAGATTCCTAGAAAGGTACAAATTACCACAACTGAATCGACAAGATATAACCACTCTCAATAGCCCAATACAGGCAATGAAATAAAAATGTAATTAAAAACCTACTGGCAAAGAAAGTCCTGGTCCGGATAGATTCACAACTGAATTCTACAAGACAGTCACAGAAGATGCATTCCCTATACTCCACAAAATCTTCCATGAAATTGAAAAGGAAGCAATTCTCCCAAAATCATTCCTGGAGGCAAGTATTATATTGATAACAAAACCAGGGAAAGGTTCAACTAAGAAAGAGTACTACAGGCCATTCTCCCTCATGAACATAGATGCCAAAATCCTCAATAAAATCCTAGCAAATAGAATACAGCAAATCATCAAGAAGATCATACACCACGACCAGGAAGGATTCATCCCAGGGATGCAAGGATGGTTCAATATTCAAAATCTATAAATGTAATACACTATGTCAATAGAGCGAAAATTAAAAACCATATGATCATCTCCATTGATGCAGAAAAGGCTTTTGACAAAGTCCAACACTCATTCATGTTCAAAGTCCTACAGAAAATTGGAATAGATGGCCTCTACTTCAATCTGGTAAAAGCCATTTATGAAAACCCAATGGCTAACATAATCCTAAATGGGGAAAAACTGAAATCTTTTACTCTTAGATCTGGTACAAGACAAGGATGTCCTCTCTCACCACTCCTATTCAATATAGTTCTGGAATCATTAGCTATAGCCATTAGACAAGAGAAAGAAATAAAAGGAATAAGAATAGGCAAAGAAGAAGTTAAATTATCTTTATTTGCAGATGATATGATACTTTACTTGGAAGACCCAAAACACTCCACCAAGAAGCTACTAGAATTAATACAGAAATTCAGTAGCATAGCAGGTTATAAAGTCAATACCCAAAAGTCAATAGCATTCCTCTACACAAACAACAAACACACTAACAGGGAAATTAGAGAAAAAATACCTTTTACAATACCACCAAGGAAAATGAAATACCTTAGAATTAACCTAACTAAAGAAGTCAAAGATCTTTTCAAGGAAAACTACAATATTCTTAAAAAAGAGATCATAGAGGATTTCAGAAAATGGAAAGATATCCCATGCTCCTGGATAGGAAGAACCAATGCTGTGAGATGGCATTATCCAAAAATTGCTGTACAGATTTAATGCAATCCCTATCAGAATACCATTGGCGTATCTCGCAGACATAGAGAAATTGTTCCGAAAATTTATCTGGAACCAGAAAAGACGTAGAATAGCAAAGGCATTTCTGGGCAATAAAGACAAGGCAGGAGGCATTACAATTCCTGACTTGAAATTATACTACAAGCCTACTGTGATAAAATCAGCAAGGTACTGGTATCAAAATAGACATGAGGATCAAAAGAATAGATTAGAAGTCACTGAAGCCCATACAAACACACTCAGCCACCTTATCCTTGAAAAAGGGGCCAAACATACTCACTGGAAGAAAGAAAGCCTCTTTAACAAATGGTGTTGGAAATACTGGCTCTCTACATGCCTAAAACTCAAACTTGACCTAGGTCTATCACCATGCACTAAACTAAAGTCAAAATGGATTAAAGTTCTAAACATTGAAGCAGAGACACTAAATCTCTTGTAAGAAAAAGTAGGAGGAACTCTTGAAGACATAGGGGTAGGCAAAGAGTTCATGAAAAGAAATCAAATTGCACGGGAAACAGTTGAAAGAATTAACAACTGGGACCTGCTCTTACTGAGAAGTTTTTTCACACCAAAAGAAATTGCCAACAGAGTTAAAAGACAACCCACAAATTTGGAAAAAATCATGACAAATAAGTACTCAGACAAAGGTCTGCTCTCTAGAATCTATAAAGAACTAAAAAACAGTAGGGCCCGAAATTTAAAGACCCAACCCAGAAATGGGCATCTGAGATGTACACACACTTCTCAGAGGAAGAAATTAAAGGAGTGAATAAATATATGAAAGAATGCTCCACAACACTAGCCATCTGCGAAATGCAAATTAAAACCACATTGAGATAACATCTCACCCCAGAACAATGGCTATCATCAAGAAATCACCCAACAACAAATGTTGGAGAGGCTGTGGGGAAAAAGGAACCTTCTCAACTGCTGGTGGCTATGTAGACAGGTTCAACCATTATGAAAATCAGTATGGAGACTTTTTTGAAAATTGGGCTGGAAATCCCCTTTAAACCAGCTATTCCTCTACTGGGAATTTTCCCAGAGGATGTGAAATCATCATATCATAGTGATATATGTGTGCCTATGTTTATAGCAGCACTATTTGTGATAGCCAAATCTTGGAAACACCCAAGATGCCCATCACCTGAGGAATGGTTGAAGAAGATGTGGTACTTTTACACAATGGAGTCTTATTCAGCTATTAGGAATGATAAACTGCAAGCCTTTGTATTGAAGTGGATGCCACTTGAACATATACTGATAAGTGAAATAAACCAGACACACATGTGTAAATATCATATAGTCTCCCTAGTATAAGAACTCAAAAGAAGAAGTACAAATAGAAAGATATAATACAAGTAAAAGGAAAGCAGGGTCTCAAGGACTAATTAATCAAGACAGGAAAGGAGAAGAGCTAGGAAACATGACAATGTCAAGACATACAGTTACATGTAAAAGATGAGCAAGGCAATGATCCTGAGAATCTTCAGAAGATTTTTTAATCTAACAGCGAATTGGAAAGATTCTCACCCTGACTAACTATGTGTACTGATATCTGTGAACTAAGCTACTGCACTGCAGATGGTAAATTGTAATACTAATTTCATATTTGGAGTGCCTGTCATTCTGGTATTCTGAATATGGGGTGCTTGTCATGACATGCCAGGTGCTGCTATGATGTCTCTCAAGTAGGTGGATGTTCAAGAAAAAAGGTGTAGTGAATGACAGCAAGAGACAGAAAAAGGAATATTGTGGGACTGTCCAGCTTCAAGGTTGTGTATGGTGAGATATTTGGACTGATGTGTAAACATGAGAAGTATATAATTCTTTATCCTATTTTTAAAATATAATCTAATTTTTAAATGTTTTTTATCATATTATGTAGGGACTTAAAGTTCAACATATCAATACTTGATGAAAAATACCTGCTCCTTATTACGCCTAAGATGTTTGATATGCAGACAGATAGTGAGGTTAAGCATAATAGGCTAAGTTGTTTGGTAATAACAATAAGCTTGTCTTCTGGATGGTTAACAACCTAAGTTTGCAGACCAAAATTAGAGAAAAAGGAGGGCTGCAAAGAAAGCCAGCATTTTGGTCCTACCCTTCTAATGTCAATTAAGACTCAGGACATATGAGAACTTGTACTGTAATGTCATTTAACTCGGTATGTCCCAAATTTTCTGATCAAAGAGATTATGGGGCCAAAGAGGAAAGTGATCAATGATGCAGAGTGTGCCTAAGGAGAGTCACATGGAGAGAAAACATTCTCTCAGGCTTTCACATAGAGCGCATTGGCCAAGCAATGGCCATGACTTATCCACATGGCTGACACTGACAAAGTTTCTTCAGTCTGAGGTACAGGATCTCAGGATAAATCCTGAGGGTATTTCACTGACCTCATGAGACTCAAAAGCTACAACTCCTCTTGCATAGGTCCTACTTTACCTTGGTCTTAACCATGCAGTAGAAAAGTATGAAGACGAAATATAGGAAGTAAAGACATGGTGTTATGTTGAGCTGTGGGGGACTCAGGTCAACAATTTCTGACATTGCCAGTTAATCAGAAGAACCAATATTAATATGGGCTACTGGACTATTTTTGAATATTTTGCTGAGTTTACACACCCATAATATTCAAATAATGGAACTTAACAAAAAAGGGGTATACAGATGAATGTCCATTTTGTATCTGTGTATTCAAAGTGGTTAGGATAGATATATAGTTACAGTCTCTTAATGAATAGAATGATTTGTTCTAATGGTGTTTGTACATAGGATCACAAGTCCACATCTTATACAGCAATTAACCACTAAGAAGAATGTATGCAGTGTGTTAATTATTGAAACTGTCCTAGCGATTTGAAGAAACTATCTTATTGCTATTTTTTATCAATGAAATTATGAAAAAAAAGTAAAAAAAATATGGCAAACAATTAAACACAGAAGAAAAAGGAGTAAAGGACAACAGGTAAATAACATGTCAATCGTAAGTCAATGCGTCTCAATTCTAACCATCAATGTAAATGGACTCAATTCATCAATTAAGAGAAATAGACTGGCACAGTGGATTGGAAACAAAATCCAAAAATATGCTGTAAACAAGAAACACATTTAACTCATAAAGACATTCATAGGCTGAAAGTCAAAGGATGGAACACAACACCACATGCCCCAGCACCTCACAAAAAAGCATGGATAGCAATCCTATTCTCAGACAGTCTCAACTTCAAACCAACAATAATCAAGAGAAATAAAGGAGGCCACTATATACTGATTAGTGGGAAAATTTAAAAGGAAGAGGTAACAATCATAAATTTGTATGCATCAAACACGGGAGCACCCAACTATATAAAGCAAATCTTAATGGACATGAAAAATCTAATATTCAATACCATAATCTTATCAGGAGACCTTAACACCCCCTTATCCCCAAAAGATAGGTCAACCAAACAAAAACTTAGCAAAGAAAAAACAGAACTGAACCAGAGCTTTAAACAAATGGACTTGGTGGATATATACAGAGTGCTCCACCCAAACACAGCCAAATACACATTTTTCTCAGCTGCACATGGGTCATTTTCTAAAATAGACCACATACTGGTCCATAGGTCATGCTTAAGTATATGCAAGAAAACAGAAATTATCCCATGCACATTATCTGACCACAGTGCAATGAAACTGGAAA
>NW_004524658.1:8966448-9002758 GCF_000260255.1 Octodon degus | reverse complement strand
CTACAGCCATTAGACAAGAAAAAGAAATAAAAAGATTTAGAATAGGTAAAGAAAAAGTTAAATTATCTTTATTGGAGATATGATACTTTACTTGGAAGACCCAAAAAACTCCACCAAGAAGCTACTGGAATTAATACACAAATTCAGTAGCATAGCAGGTTGTAAAGTCAATACCCAAAAGTCAATAGCATTCTTCTACACAGATAACAGACACACTGAGAGGGCAATTATAGAAACAGTACGTTTTACAATAGCACTGAGGAAAATGAAACACCTTGGAATTAATCTATCTAAATAAGTCAAAGATCTTTTCAAGGAAAATTATAGTACTCTGAAAAAAGAGATTGTAGAGAATTTCAGAAAATGGAAAATATTCCATGCTCCTGGATAAGAAAAACCAACATTGTGAAGATGGCCATACTCCCAAAATTGCTGTACAGACTTAATGCAATCCCTATCAGACTACAAACAGCATACCTCACAGAGGTAGGAAATCATTCTTAAAATTTATCTGGAATCAGAAAAGACCTAGAATAGTGAAGGGAATCCTGGGCAATAAACACAAGGCAGGAGGCATTACAATTCCTGACATGAAATTGTACTACAAGGCTACTGTGATAAAATCAGCATGGTACTGGCATCAAAATAGACCTGAGGATCAATGGAATAGATTAGAAAACACTGAAGCCCATACGAACACACTCCACCACCTTATCTTTGACAAAGGGGCCAAACATACTTACTGGAAGAAAGATAGTCTCTTTAACAAATTGAGCTGGAAAAACTGGCTCTCTACATGCCGAAAACTCAGACTTGACCCGGGTCTATCACCATGCACTAAACTAAAGTCAAAATGGATTAAAGATCTAAACATTAAAGCAGAGACACTAAATCTCCAGGAAGAGTAAGTAGGAGGAACTCTTGAAGACATAAGGGCAGGCAAAGACTTCATGAACAGAAATCAAATCCCCCGGGAAACAGTTGAAAGAATTAACAAGTGGGACATGCTCTTACTGAGAAGTTTTTTCACGTCAAAAGAAATTACCCACAAAGTGAAAAGGCAACCCACAAATTTGGAGAAAATCATGACAAGTAAGTACTCAGACAAAGGTCTGCTCTCTAGAATCTATAAAGAACTAAAAAACACTAGGACCCCAAAATTTAAAGACCCAATACAGAAATGGGCATCCGAGATGAACACATGCTTCTCAGAGGATGAAATTAAAGAAGTGAATAAATAAATGAAAAAATGCTCCACATCACTAGCCATCCGCAAAATGCAAATTAAAACAACATTGACATATCATCTCACCCAAGAAAGAATGGCTATCATAAAGAAATCACCCAACAACAAATGTTGGAGAGGCTATGGGGAAAAAGGAACCCTTCTCCACTGCTGGTGGAAATGTAGACTGGTGCAACCATTATAGAAATCAGTGTGGAGACACC
This sequence comes from Octodon degus, assembly GCF_000260255.1. NCBI lineage: Eukaryota > Metazoa > Chordata > Mammalia > Rodentia > Octodontidae > Octodon > Octodon degus. The sequence continues at coordinate 9,001,309 of NW_004524658.1, read as the reverse complement.
TTAGAAATTTGGACCGGAAATCCCCTTTAAACCAGCTATTCCTCTACTGGGAATTTTCTCTGAGGATCTGAAAACATCATACACACAGGCATGCACTTCCACAACCAGTCTCAATTGCTGTCTCACTATGCCCTGGGGGTGGCGCCAGCGTGGAAGTCCTGGGGAACAAACCCCCGGCCTCTGCACCTGCTTGCAGCCACTTCAATCTGCTGAGCTATTTGGCCAGCCCTGAAAAAGTGTTAATTTCAAGGTATTAATTTTTTATTTTTTAGTTTTTTAGTGCATGTTGCAGTGTATGATTGCATTTATTGTGGAGATTTTATACATGTATGTAGCACATCTTAAATCTCTGTGTGTCCCCTTCTCCAATCTATCTCTCCCTTCCCTCCATCTGTTGAAGTTTTAATTTTAAAATAACATTTTATGGAAGAGCCTAATGTCCAAAATCTGTTAGTCATATTAAATTTTTCACTAATATTATGAATATTTTCATTATATTTTTGTTTTATCCAGCTGCATTACAAAATTCCAAAAATGGTTCATGTCATCTTTAGTTTTTTGTTCTATAATTGCAAGACCATATCTTTGAACCTTGAAGCAACAATATTTTAGTCATATTTTTAAATGTTAATGCTTTTTATTATTTGGAAAATACAGCTCTTACTTTATTCAATATACTTTCAAGGTAAATAGAAAAGATTTTAATTTGGGGACAATTTCATTACTCAAAGCCTTTCCAAAGTAAACCTTGCCACATATTAAAATGTTAAAACTACTTCTTACAGTTTACTTGTTCATTTGCTTGCTTGTAACTATAGTTTGGATTATAGATTTCCCCAAAGATTTATTTGTTAAAGTCTTGGTTAAAGGTTTGTTTGCCCGACTGTGGAGTTATTGGGAGACTGAAGAACTATTGGGAGGTAGCAGAACTTTGAAGAGGTGAAGATGAGTGGAAGGAAGGTGGTCTCTGAGGATGGACCTCTCGTGTTTTCTGGGCACCATGAAGTGAATAGTTTTATTCTGTCATGTTCTCTTAACTGTCCTATTCTGCCCTGCCACTGGCCTAAAAACAACAGAACCAATTGACCCTGGGCTGAAAACTCTAAAACCATGAACCAAAATAAACTATTGTTCCATAAAAATTGTTTACCTTAAGTATTTTTGTCACAGCAACAGACAGCAAACATAGTTATTAAATTTTTAACTTGCTTTTTCAGTATTTTACACTTTATTTCTTTAGGCTTCTTTTATAAAGATAAGTTATATCTCAGGCACAGATAGTTTTTGTGCCCATATGATGTACGAAAGAATATTCATCATGTCCACAAAGGAAAGAAAATCTATATAGTTTTTGTGAACCCAAAATGTTCTTTCTCCTACATGCTCCCCAACTTTTTGATGAAGATTTGTGTTTAGAACAAATATCAAATTATTTTATTGTCAATTTAACACAAATGTGAAAAAAATTATAAGCGTAATAACAAAATTCAACTGAAATTTAGTCTCAATGACAAGTTGGAGAAAAAGTGTCCCCTCTGAAGAAGGAAAATACCGCCAATTGTTGCAGGGAGGATATGACATACAGTGTTGTATAAGTTGCCAGAACTAAAGACTTCTGAAAAATCTCTTTGTTTTTGTCTGTTGGCAACTGAATTAAAGCTTGAGATCTTTGAACCAGAGAGGGAAAATGGGAAATTGATTAGAAATTCAACAAGAAAGCTACAAATCGTGACAGAATTGCAAACAAACATTAAAAATCAACCTTAATGATTAAATAATTATTTGTATATAGTAAAGAGCATCACAGTCTCTTACAGTTTGGATAGAGTTTGAGAGTGTTCCCTAAATTTCATGTGTGAAGTCCTAATCTGCAGAGTTACAATACTGAGAAGTGGTAGAAGCCTTATAAGATGGGGCCTACAGCAAGGTAATTAGTCAGGAAGGCACTGCTCAAAAAAAGGACTAATTCTGGTCCCCTGTAGTGACTTGCTTCTTGTGAGAGTACTTATAAAGTATGCACACTTGGTCTCTGAATCTCTCTGGCTTCCTCCCTTGCCCTTTGATCATATTTGTACATCCCCTGACATTGCAGTACCGTTGACCATGAAGCCCTCACCAAAGGCTGAACGGGAGGGTTACTCAACCTTAGTCTTCCAGCCTCCACAATGATAAATTAATTGAAAACTGAAGAACACAAAACTTATGGACAGGCAAGTGCAGGGGTCAGTGTTCTATCGCTGGCACCCCATGCTATGCCAGCCCCACCCCCTGGGGACACTGAGCCAGAGATATAGTCCGTGTGTGGTGGTGCATATCTGTAATCCCAGCACTAGGGAGGCTGACAACAGGAGAGTCACTACAAGTTTGAGCTGTGCAGTGAGACCCTACACACATGCACACACACACACACACCAAAAAAAAAAAAAAAAACCCTTTAAGACAGAATTAGATTATATATGATATGTAGATGTTTAACCTTGTTTCCTGTGTCTTGGTTATTGCTTCTCATTTTGAAGAAAAAACAACAAAAATGTTAGAAAAAAATTGTTTTTGAGACAGGGTCTTGTTTTTATGTGAACTCAGGTTGAGCTAGCACTTACTATGTAGCCCATGCTGGTCTCAAACTCCTGTCAGTCCTTCTGCATCAACTTCCTAACTGCTTGGATTACAGGTGTGTGCCATTATGCCCAGCCAGAAGAAAATTTTCATCAAATAAGACTAAAGACAAAATGTAGTTATTTGGATATTATAGCAGAGTATTTTTTAAAATGTCTCCACATCTTCATCTTCCTCATTGCTACGCCTCTCCAATGTGATTTTGCAGCTCCTCTTATCATTTGCTTGATTCAGATCCCTACCCAGGTCTGAGATATTCCTGCAACTGGGCTTTGACCAACAGAACATGGTGTAAATGGCACTATGTCAGGTCCAGACCTCTATGTTTCTCTTCTCTCTCCCATTGCAATGGCAAGTAGAAACACTGAAATAACACCCAGGATTTGGAGGCAAATTTATTCAACGTTGGATGAACACTGACTAGAAAGCAGTTCTTTCTCAAAATGTGAGGCCCTGATCCCTGGTGGTTAAGGCCTTATATGGGAAAAGCAAACAGGAAGTACAGGGGCAGGATGGCTTGTTAAATGAGAATTGGTTCTTTATATATCATAGTGACCAGCTATGCATCACAGTAACCAGCTATTTGTAAGAAAGAAAACTAAACAAAAAAAAAAAAAAAAGAAAGAAAAAGAGGATACAAATGAAGGACCATTTTGTATCTGTATATTCAAAATAGTGTGGATATATATACAGCTACTTTCTCTTAACTCAATGAATAGAAAGATTTGTACTAATATTGTTTGTGGACAGAATATCATGTCTGCATCTTGTACTATGAATAACCACTATGAAGACAACAATGTGCAATGTGTTAATTATTGAAACTGTTCTACTAATTGGTTTTTAAACTGTCTCATTGCTATTTGTTTCTCAATAAAATTATTTTTAAAGATATTTCTAAAAAAAGAAAGAACAGCAACAGGAACTGTAGCAAAAGCTATTAACTGGGCAACCAACAAATTGAAGTATACTAGCGTGGGGAGGAGCATCTTCTGCTATATTTCCCTCCTCTTTTAATTTCCCCAGAAAATCTTTGCTGGGTATGTTATATAGGTTCCTCTGAGACAAGGCCCAACCAAAAGCAAAATATTTTTGCCTGCCAGTGGTCTTAGAACCTTAGCCAAGGTCCCCAAGACTAAAAATTCCCAACAGGAGTTTATTACTTCTCTCCCTTATTATAGGGCCTCTTCCTAAGTGTAGTCTGCCAACTTAGTGAAGGTATTGATCTGATGTAGGAGAGTGAGTGACCAATGTGCCTTGGACATGCAACAAATCTTGGTCAAGAGTTTGATTGATTGTTGTATTCTCTTGGGGCAATTGTCCACAGAGTTGAAGGCCAAAAGCATAGCTAGTAGGAGTAGGGAAAAAAGGACAGAGGTAAGCACATTGAAAAGACACAAAAATCAAGGGGGATGGGTATAGAGCAATCCTGTGAACAGCATCCTCAGTCTCCACTCAGACATGAGTGCACCGGTGAGCATCTGGAGTGACCAAAGTAAGGCATAGAGCATCTTTTATCTTCAGGGCAAACTTTCTGATTCAGGTAAATTCTTCAGTGGATCTAAGGCTGCATTTCTGAAACTTGTGAAGGGGAGTTAATATGTACCTGAGTTATATGAGCATGCAGTAGTGTTCATAAGTATAACTAGTCTTTTTCATAAACTTTTATGGAGCTAGTTACAAGCTGTTCTTGTAGGGTTATATTTTACTTAACATTTTAGAGCTTGTGGTTTGAATATTATATGTAATTTCTATTTAGTTTTGTGTCTGCTGCAAGTGTAGGCTAGGGATCAAGGGTAGGCCACATCTAGGGATGATTTTTCACAGCAGGATCCTATCAACTTTTATTGTCATGTCTCAGGCAAGCCTCAGTAGACACAAATGAAAACTAAAAGAGATTGGTAACCCTTGTAAGATTTCATTTGTATGAATTCTAGCTGTATAACTTTAAATGGGGAGAGGCCACTGTATTGCATAATGTCAGAGCCCATGACATAGGTTCTGTCTGAGCTGGCTGCAGGGGTGCAGTTGCTAGTGCTGCAGATTGAGCTTGCAGAACAAACAGTAAGGGTGGGTGTGGCTCTGATCTGTACCTGGTAAAGATTTTCTGGCTGGGGTTGATGTTGGATCTCCTGAAAGAGCTTAGGCTCCTGGATCAAATTATTTTTGCATTGGTGGTAGGTTCCCATATAGCAGCAGGACAGCATTAGCCAAATTAGCTTTTCCTCAGGTGATGACAGCATATCTAGCCTATGGGACTCTATTCCTAATGAGCTTCTTCCATTCATAAACAGAGTGTACTCAGTATCTCTAAGGGTTTTATTTTTTAATTCTAGTCAGCCGTTACAGCATGTGGCACTTGGGTGAGTAGGTCTCAGCCTCAGATGAGCTTGTCAGCTTTCTTCATCAGAAGGACAATGACTCTTAGAGCTCAAAGACAAAGAGAGGAGGCAGTCCTTTGCAATGGACTCCAAATATTTCTACAGGTAGATCACTGAGTGCTCACAGGGACTAACAATCTGAGTAAGCATCATTGTTTGTGTGAACTCAAGAGTTCAGCTTCTATAAAATCCAGCAACTCCAAGGTATTTGTGACTTTTTTCCTGCAACCAGTTTCTGCCAGATAATGTAGCAGAGATTTGTGCCTTCCCAGTAGGCAGCTTTAAAGTGTCATTAACCTGAAGTACCTTTCATTTATTTATTTATTTACTTATTTACTTACTTATTTTGATACAGGGTCTCCCTATGCAGTTCAGACTCATACTGATCCTCCTGTCTCAGCCTTCCTAGTGCTGAGATTACAGACATACACCACCATGCCTGGTTCTGGGGCCAGCACAGCACGTGGTAGGGGATCAAACTCAGGACCTTGCATTTGCCAGGCAGGCACTTATGCCACTGAGCTATCTCTCCGATTTTGAAGTGCTCTTTTAAAGAGGAAAAGTTTTTAAACTTCTAGAAGATTGAGTCCAGGTCAGTTTCAAAGACAGTCTGGCTGATGGGAGCCAATCAAAGGTGAAAGAAGACTTCTTTACATACAGGCAGGTGTAGCAGAAGACAGAGGCAACATATGGAGGGAAACTGCAGTGGCATTGGCAACTCAGAGATCTTAAACTGGCTTTAGAGGCAGGATAGGTGTATTTTAGCAGTTTTACTGTCTATCCTGTTTGTTTAGAGAATCATGATGGAGCTGGAGGGAACAGAGAAACAGGCTGTCTTAGAGAAAAGGTGCTGGTGGTTTGGACAAATCTGTTAGAAACAGTCCAAAAATAGTGGGAGAGTTCTTAACTCCTTGTGGCAATTGAGTCCAGCTGAGCTGGCCTTCTCTCTCAAGATCTTCCCAGTTGAAGGGGCCTGTGGGAGCAACTTTCAAGGAGAGAAAGGCATTTTTTTAAATCTATACTTGTAAACTAGGTGGTATCTTGAGGTAGCAGTCAAAAAGGGTGTATGGTTCAGGAACCACAGAGTGCAGTGATGGCTGCACTGTTGATGGTCTGGAGATCTTGAATGGGTCAATAATCCCCAGTGGGTGTTTTTACGAGAAGGAGGGGAATTGTTTCAAGGTGATTCACAGTCCATTTGGAGCCCAGAGTGCTTTAGGCAGCTGAGGTGTGGCTGAAGCATGTGTGATGGTTGGGCCTGGAGGCATCTTGGTTCATACCCCTGGGGGGAGAATTTTCAGAATTTCAGGATTGTGGTTATCTGCACAGGACTGTGGTTATCTACTTCTTCTTGAGTGTTGTGTACCTTTGAACAATGGTGCAACTGACAAAGGGTGGGTGCCTCTCAGAAAGAGACTGTTCAGATACTTGTCTCACTGTGCCCCTAACAGAGGCGTAAGTAAGACTTAGCTGAGAAGGAGTGAGGCCTCCCTTATGCCATATGTTGGTTGCCACAGAATCCCAGCTGAAGGCCTAGTCAGCCACTGTGACCACTGCTTTCCAGTCTTGATACACAGATGGGGCAGCCTATGGCCTACACTGGCCATTCTATTCATTCACACATTCATTCAGCAGCATTCAGAGGTTAAACATTCCAACTTCCTCATTTTATGGATTGTCCTGACTAATGGGAGGTGATCAGATTCCCTTTCTGCTCAAGCTGACCATAACTGACAGACAAATTGGGGTTTGTCTGTCAAACAGACACCCCTGTTGTTCTTTCTGAATCAGGCAGAGAGATGGACAGACCAGCTGCATTATACTTCCTTTGGGGTCCTGTGAACTGCAGGAAGCCAGGAATCCTCCTTCAGATCCAGGGTACACCTTCCCCTCAGAACCTGGAGAGCTCCTTACTTCCTCTGTGAGGACCGTGATTAATGACCAAACATGTCAGCAAGGTTGATCTTCCCAGCCAGTGCACCAGATGCAGTGGCAAGCAGAAACACCGAAATGATATCCAGGATTTGGAGGCAGATTTACTTAACATTGGATGAGGGCTGCCTAGGAATTAATTGTTCCTCCAAATTCCAGTCCCTGACCTCTGATGTTCTGGGCCTGTATGGGATAAGCAAGCAGGACATAAGGGACAGAATGGGTTGTCAAGTGGGTATTGGTTCTTACAGTCAGCAACGTAGTAACTAGCCAGTTCTGAGAAACAAAAGTCACAGAAATCGGAACTGGAACTATTACCTGGGCAACTAATATGCTGAAGCATTCTGGCTGTTGGGGGCATCTTCTGCTACACTATCACTTCATCACTGTCCCAAAAACAAGCTTGAGGCAGCCCAGTGATGGATGTGCAGCAATGAGTTTCAATGCATAGATTCCCAACATAGGAGCAAATCAAAAGGAGCCACCAGCCATCCAAGTCATACCTGAGAAATACTTACTATTTTAAAACTCCTTATTTTGGGCAACCCAGTGGGGACACATCTTTTCAGGAGCTAATCCTATTCCCAGTTCCTATTTCCATTCATTTTATTTGATACATTTTCCTACTCTTAAAAAAAGTAAAACTTCTTATTTTGCAGTGGTTTGTTAGTACATCACTAGTCTACCGATAGAGGTGTTATCAGAGTGGACCAGTCACATATCAGCCCCAGTGAATAGAAATATGTTTATCTCTAAAGTGCCTGCTTAGGCAGACCGCAGCAGCCAGGGTTCGATCCCTGATGTGCCGTGCCAGCCCCGCTCCTAGGGCGTGCAGAGAGGGTGATTGAGACGGGGCATGGTGGCCTGTGCCAGTAATCCCAGTGCTTGGGAGGCTGAAAACAGGAGAATAAGTATGACTCTAATCTGTGGACTTTGCAGAGAGTATGTACTTTTTATGTATTTAGTAGACCCTGTACTAAATACATAAAGAAGAAATATATTTTTTCCTTGATGAAAACGTAGACTACATTAAGAAATTTCAAGAAACAGACAGTAGGGGAAAAGCAACAAGAAAGTATATTATGGCAGTTACAAAACTAGGTGACTTCATATGTCTCTAAAAAAACTGAATGCAAAAACCAACTTAAGATAAAACTGCAGTTTTTTAAAAAATACTACAAATCTAATACAGTTAATAAAATTTGTGCATTAAGATGACAAACATTTTACATATGCAAGGACAAGGGAATTATGATCTACATTTTTTTCTTGGAAAAAATTAACTAAAATGTATTTTTGATGTGATATATTACAAATAATGGCACTAATAGTTTTTAAATAGTAACTATTTTACCAGGGCAAAATGCCCTCTCATGCTGCTTAAAATAGAATGAAAACAAGTACAATTAAAATTTATATTTAATAGCTAGTCTGTTTCAAGCACTATTTGTGCTTCACATAATCTCTAATTATTGCAAAACTCCAAAAATTAATTTTAGTATCTCAACTTTATAAAATCCCCAAGAATGGAAAAATCATGGCATTAAAAATTTAACATTCAGAATTTATACCAGCTAAAAATTTATATGGTCAAATAATTGTTGTACAGGGAGAAGGAAAGAGAAAGTATATTATAACAGTTGGAAAACTAGGTGACTTTATATCTCTCCTCTAAGAAACAAAAGGTGAAAACCAACTTAAGATAAAAATGTGCAGGTTTTTCAACACATGCTACAAATCTAATACAGATAGTAAAATTTGCTCATTAAGATGACAAACATTTCACGTATGCAAGAACAATGGAATTATGCTGTATGTTTTTTCTTGCAAAAAAAATTAGATCTAACTATAATATAATATATAATTTTAGATCTAAATATAATAAGAATTCTAAAATTATTGATGAAAGAGATGGGGAACAGCAAATAATGATGGTCTGAATTCAAAAATGTACATTGTATTTATAATATTGAGAATTGAAATGTAAGAGGAATATGTTATTCCTCATCTTACTAATTTCACCATTATTTATGAAACATTTATTCTAAAATTCATAAATAATTAAAAGGATAATATAGAATTGTATATATGTTCTGTTATGTATTACATATAATTTAAAAATTATTGAATCTCTAGTAAATAAAATCAACATAGCAAAAAAGAAAGCAAAATAGCTATCAAAAACACATAAAAATAAAAATAATAAAAATAAACCTAGGCACATGAGTTGTTAGTGAATGTCAGTGGTTTAAACTCATCCACAAAAAACAAAGATAACCTAATTTCTTAAAAAGTATTTAAACATTGAACTATATCTTAAAAATTAAATAGAAATATCACATACAGGCCAAAAGACATTTATTATGTATATATTACTACATATATAGATACAATACTAAGTTCGAGGTGAATACAAATATATATATATATATATATGCAATAATTTAAAATTCTTCATAAAGTCAAAAACATTGATACAAGTCATGCCATAGCTTTGAATTTTATGAAAGAGAAAGAGATGGCCAAAAATGTAGACACACTTCAGCAGTTCATTGTATTAATAAATGTCTAGAAGTTGCTGGCCACTACTTTGAGCACATCATGTAATTGTAAATGCTGAAAGTAACTTGTATTAATCTCATGATGTCTCAGTAAATTTATTATTAAAATATTTATGTGTTTCATATATAGAGAGAGAGACAGAACGAAGGAAGAAGGGAGAGAGTTATTACAAATGGTAGCATTACAGTATTTAGTAAAAATATTAGAAGATACAATATACAAAGGGGGGTAATGAATTAGAACTAAAATGTCTCCCCAAAATCTCATGTGTTTGGGGTAAAGCCTTTTCAAGGTAATTAGGCCACGGAGAGACTGAGCTCAGCACTGGACTCGTCTGTTGATAGGTTCTGTGTTGGGAAGTGGAGCCTGGCTGGACAGGATGTCACACTGGGTGTGACCTCGAAGGGCATATTCCTGCCCCCAGCTCCTCCCCACTTCCCTGCTTCCTTGCTGCCTCAGCTGAACAGCTTTCTTTGCCATGCCCTCCTGCCTTGGAACCAGCCAGCTGTAAACTCCACCCTCTGAAAGCATAAGGCAAAATGAAAGCCACCTCTTGGGGAAGATGGGCCAAGAGAAGAGAGAGATTGAGAAAAAAAGACAAGTCAAAGTATATCCTTTACTGGTACAAATTCCCTATGATAAATATGATCATGAAGTATATTTTAAAATGTACCAACAAACTTATTTATATATATATAGGCAAGTGACTGAGGCAGGAGTGAAAGAGTGGAAAAATATTAACTAGACACTCCTACATTTAAAGACATATCAGACCTCTGCATAAATTCATTAATTCCCACCCAGGATAAGACTGGAAAAATTATATAAACTCTAAAAATATAATCTCATCTAAGCACATTATAGTGTGATTTGAAAACGTATCCCGAATACAACACTCTGAAAATTCCTTCAGAGCAACAGGGAATCACCTAAAAATGATCATGAATCTAATGCAAACTTTTCAGCAGCAACATTAGTTATACAGACATTGGAGTAAAATATTCCTGACAACTATGCTAGGGGTCACTTAATTTTTTACTTAATTTTATTTTTTTAAGTACTCTAGGTGTGCCATCAGTCACTCCACTTGAAAACTGCTGCAATAGCCTTCAGATTTTCCTTGATCCACTATGTCAAAATCCACAGACATATTCCCTACTTAGAAGCCTAAATACTATTTTGAATCCTCAAATCTGAGCATGTTTTCCTGCAATGGAACAAATCACTTTTGTGAAATTACAGTACTAGAACCCTAATATAGCCTAAATTCCTGAATGGCCAAGTCAATGTCTCCAAACACTGCCTTGACTTCCAAAACTCTTCTGTGATGGTAAATCTTGGTTATTAATTTGACTGAATTGAGAAACACCTAGCAAATTTGTAAAGTACATTTCTGAGTGTGTGTGTGTGTGTGTGTGTGTGTGTGTGTGTGTGTGTGTGTGTTTTGAGAGACAACTGGAATGTAGGTCAGTGAACCAAGTAGAAACATCAACTCCAAGTGTGGACAGCAGTATCCAATAGGCTGGTGACCCAACTAGAACACACAGTGGTGGAAGGGGCAAGCCTAGAGGCACAAGCAAGCTTGAATTTTCTTGCATGTGCCTTCATACTCGAGGTTATTCAGGTTTTGCATGTGGAATCACTCCAACAACTCTCCAGGGGGCTTTTGGGACGTCTGCATCCTACTGGGGCTGAATCATTGGTCTCCCTTGTTCTCTACATCAAGTTTTATGGACTGGTTTCTGTGGCTCTACAGCCAGCAGACACCCTTTATGAAACTAACAAACTTCTGATCACAAAGTCAATCTAATAAATCTCCTTACAATTATATATAAAATTCTACTGGAGAGCCGCACTCAGAGCTAGCTCACTCCTCCCTATTCTACAGAATCCTCGCCAGCATTCCCAAATCTCTTCCACATGTGGTAGAAACTTAGAGCAATAGACACATTTTACATATATTACTTGTTACCATTCATGTGATTCTTTTAAAAACCCCCTCTCCTCTATATTGGGAGCTCCATAGGATTAATTACACTATTTTTCTTATTCAGCACTGCATAATTTTCTTCCAGTGACATGCTGCGTAACATTTGTTAAGTGAATGCATGGATGATTCTGACAGATCTAACACCATCAGACAGCTTAAGTCATACAGACCATGATTGCAAATTATATATACATTATTATGTTATGCCACACATATAGGCTATAAAAATGTGGTGAAGCTACTGGGTAGATGCACTAATGAATGATAGAATGTTATATTTTAAGTAGCACAAATATCATTTCAAGGCCATTGGAATATTATATAATTATTTTTCCATGTTAGCAGAAACATAAACCTATAAAATTTCTTTGCTTCTCCAGTGAAAAATTGTGATTGAAAAATTAGTGATTTACAAACTCAAAAGCTAGAATATCTATTACAAGAAACATTTTATGGAGCTGGGGACATAGCTCAGTGGAATAATTGCTTGCCTGGCAAGTGCTAGGTTCTGAGTTGGATCCCTGCTACCACCAAAAAAAAAAAAATTATTATAATTCCGTGTTAGGTTTTTGCTATTTTAAATTTTTTCCTATAAATGCTTTGATACAGAAGTTATTTCAAAATCATTTATAGGAAATGTTTTATTATTTTTATCTTTTATTTATTTATGTATTTGGTACAGGATCTTACTACACAGCTCTGGGTCATAGCAATCCTCCTGTTCTCAGCCTCCCCAGCACTTGGATTACAATGTGCCACCACACCAGGTTTTGGTGGCTGGCTCAGTGCACCTGGGAGTGGGGCCAGTATGGCATGTGGTGCAGGGGTTGGAACCCCATCCTTGTGCTTGGCTAAGCAGGTGCTTAGTCTGCTGAGCTATCTCACTGGCTCTTATAGACAGACTTTAAAAGATGAATTGTTTAGTAAAAGAAATAATTGAACAGCTTTTTCATGAAGTGCTTTCAAGTGTGATGAATAAGAAAAAAAATGAACAAAAAATTCTTAACTTTTCAAAAGCAATTTAAAGAAAATCCTTAATTCAATGAGAGTTGCCATCTCACCTTGAAAAATAAAGGTATCTGAAAGCCTATTTTGATGGTATCTGTCCTAGATTGCCAATATTCTTCATCACCAAAATGATAAGGGAAGTGTGAGGGTAATGAGTCTGAGGACCAACTTAGGCAACCCACAGAGGAATGCTATTTAATGGAGCATGTCTCACCATGAAAATTAAGGCTAATGGAGCCATAATATTGCGTGGTACTAACCCCTAAAAGGTCACTGAATCATCCAGCTTGGAACAATTTCTTCTCAGAAAGTCATCATACATAAAACTAGAAGTCTGATTATAAAAGGAGAACACCTGTACTGTAAACAGTGCACATAGATCCAAAGGGCTCGGTGGTCTGCTTAGCTTAATCAATTTTAAAGAAAGAACATTTACACATATGTGTCTGGTTTATTTCACTTATGAGTATATCTTCAAGTGGCGTCCACTTCAATATAAAGGTATCATTTACATTGATACCTTCGAGTTTATCATTCTTAATAACTGAATAATACTCCATTGTGTAAAAATACCACATCTTTTTCAACCATTCCTCAGGGGATGGGCATCTTGGTTGTTTCCAAGATTTGGCTATCACAAATTGTGCTGCTACAAACATAGGCACACATATATCTCTATGATATGATGATTTCAGATCCTTTGGGAAAATTCCCAGAGTGGAATAGCTGGTTTAAAGGGGATTTCCAGACCAACTTTTCTAAGGAGTCTCCATAATGATTTCCATAATGGTTGCACCAGTTTACATTCCCACCAGCAGTGGAGAAGGGTTCCTTTTTCCCCACAGCCTCTCCAACACTTGTTGTTGGGTGATTTCTTCATGATAGCCATTCTTTCTGGGGTGAGATGATTTCTCAATGTGGTTTTAATTTGCATTTTGCAGATGGCTGGTGATGTGGAGCATTTTTTCATATATTTATTCGCTTCTTTAATTTCTTCCCCTGAGAAGCGTGTGTTCATCTTGGATGCCCATTTCTGTATTGGGTCTTTAAATTTGGGGGCCCTAGTGTTTTTTAGTTCTTTATAAATTCTAGAGAGCAGACCCTTGTCTGAGTACTTATTTGTCATGATTTTTTCCAAATTTGTGGGTTGCCTTTTCACTTTGTTGGTAATTTCTTTTGAAGTGAAAAAACTTCTCAGTAAGAGCAGGTCCCAGTTGTAAATTCTTTCAACTGTTTCCCATGTGATTTGATTTCTGTTCATGAACTCTTTGCCTACCCCTATGTCTTCAAGAGTTCTTCCTACTTTCTCTTCCAAGAGACTTAGTGTCTCTGCTTTAATGTTTAGATCTTTAATCCATTTTGACTTTAGTTTAGCGCATGGTGATAGACCTGGGTCAAGTTTGAGTTTTCGGCATGTGTAAATATCGTATAGTTTCCCTAGTATAAGAACTCAAAAGAACAAATACAAATAGAAAGGTATAATACAAGTAAAAGGGAAGCAGTATCTCAAGGACTAACTAATAAAGACAGGGAAAGCAGAAGAGTTAGGAAACATGACAATGTCAAGACATACAGTTAAATGTACAAGATGGGCAAGGCAATGATCCTGAGAATCTCCAGAAGATTTTTTTAATCTAACAGTTAATTAGAAAGATTCTCACCCTAACTAACTATATACACTGATACCTGTGACCTAAGCAACTGCACTGAAGATGGTAATCTGTAATAGTAGTTTCATGCTTGGAGTGCCTGTCATTCTGGTCTTCTGAATATGGGCTGCTTGTCATGACATGCCAGTTGTTCCTATGAAGTCTCTCAGATAGATGGTTGTTCAAAAAGATGAGGGTGGTGAATGAAAGCAAAAGACAGGAAAAGAAATATTGTGGGACTGTTCTGCTTCAAGGTTGGATATGGTGAGATTTTTGGACTTACATGTAAACATAGGAATTATATAATTTTTTATCCCTATTTTAAAAATAAGTTCTAATTTTTAAATGTTTTTTATCATATTCTGTAGGGACTTAAAGTTCAACATATCAATACCTGATGAAAAATACCTGTTCCATATTATGTCTAAGATGTTTGATATGCAGACAGATAGTGAGGTTAAGCTTAATAGCCTAAGTTGTAAGGTAATAACAATAAGCTTGTCTTCTGGATGGTTAACAACCTATGTTTGCAGACCAAAATTAGATGAAAAGGAGGGCTGCAAGGAAAGCCAACATTTTGGCCCTAGCCTTCCAAGGTCAATTAAGACTCAGGACATATGAGAACTTGTACTGTATTGTCATGTAACTCGGCAGTGTCCCAAATTTTCTGATCAAGGAGATTATGGGGCCAAAGAGGAAAGTGATCGATGATGTAGAGTTTGCCTAAGGAGAGTCACATGGAGAGAAAACATTCTCTCAGGCTTTCACAAAGGGCACATTGGCCAAGCAATGGCCATGACTCATCCATATGGCTGACACTGACAAACAATCTGAGGTACAGGATGTCAGGATAAATCCTGAGGGGATTTCACTGACCTTATCAGACCCAAAAGCTACAACTCTTGTTGCATAGGTCCTGCTTTACTTTGGTCTTGCCCATCCAGCAGAAAAGTATAAAAATGAAATATAAGAAGTAAAGCCATGTTGTTATGTTGAGTTGTAGGGGACTCAGGTCAACAGTTTCTGACATTGCCAGTCAAGCGGAAGACCCAATACTATTATGGACTACTGGGCTCTTTTATAATATTTTGCTGAGTTAACACACCTATAATATTCAAATAACAGAACTTAACATAAAAAGGGTATACAAATGAATGTCCATTTTGTATCTGTGTATTCAAAGTGGTTAGGATAGATATATAGTTACATTCTCTTAATGAATAGAGGGATTTGTTCTAATGGTGTTTGTCGATAGGATATCATGTCCACATCTTGTACAGCAATTATCCACTGGGAGGAATCTATGCAATGTGTTAATTATTGAAACTGTCCTACCAATTTGATTTGAAACTGTCTCATTGCTATTTGTTTATCAATAAAGTTATGGGAACAAAAAGAAAGTACATTTCCCAGATTCATTTCTATACAGCCTAATTGTCACTTAAAAATATTCTTTTGAATGATTAACGCATGCTCATATAACTTAAGAGACTGTATTGAAATATGTTTGTAAAGCCTTTCCTTTTATACCTGTAGCACTTCCCTTCATCCAGGGCTACCATGTATGGTCATGCAAATTGCTAACTGAAAATATCAGATTACGTTGAGATACATGCATTAGGTATCAAGGGCTGTGTCACAAAATTACCACACATTTGACATCTTAAATCACACAAGCAATTTGTTGTATATTTCCTGTAGGTCAGGAGTTTGGCGTGGCTTGTACCTCTGTTTAATATCTCACAAGCCAGCAATCAGTGTCAACCAAGGGCTGCAGTACAACCCAGAGGTTGCCTTGGAAAATAGTCCTTTGCATACTTGTGTGGTTTTCAGTAACATTCAGGATCTTGTGGCTGTATGCCCAGATTTTTTTAGTATCTGGAAGTCTCTGACTTTCTTTCTTTCTTTCTTTCTTTCTTTCTTTCTTTCTTTCTTTCTTTCTTTCTTTCTTTCTTTTTTTTTTTCAGAACCAGGGATTGAATTTAGGCCCTTGTGCTTGCCAGGCAAGCACTTTATTCTACTGAGCCATCTCCCCAGCCCTCTGACTTTTATTTTACAGGGGCTTGAGGTCATCTTTAACTGTTAGAGGTTACCTGCAATGCCTTGTCATGTGCAGTCTGCCAGCATGGTTATTTGCTTCTTCACAACTAGAAATGAGAAGAGAACTTGCAGAGAGATGGGCACAGCAGTACCAGGGAATATAACCATATACAGTGCTTTACTTTGCTGTATTACTTTGGTTAGGAGCACATATCAGTGTTCACCCATATGCAAGTGGAGGAAATTACAACGCTACATAACAGCAAACAGGGTGAAATCCTAGAGTCTGCTAAGAATGTGTCCACCCTGGTCAATGTGAGTGATGCTTCTGGAATAGTATAGTACATAACATATGTGGCCATATGCACTACATTGATTATCAGTGTCAATGTCCTCTTGATGCCACCAAGCAACTCATTATAAGGACCTAACATGCATCCTTTCCACTGTTCCATGTTCATGAAATTGTATATATGTACATAATATGGCTTATTTTACATGAAAAAGATTAATTTTTCTTGATCTTGCTTTTCTTACTTGGCAAATTGCATGAAAAAAGATCTATAAATTAATTATTGCATCTTTACTATATTTTTCTAATGGCAGCATGACAGTCCAAAATGTGTATGCACAGTTATATGTTTACCGTACATTATTCCCCTGTGAAGTTGTGATTCAAAGCTCACAGACTTAAAACCATAAACAATCCATTGTTTACAGATTTTTCCTTAGAACCTAACTAATAATTATTATGGAAACCCCCACACATTCATAGAAACCACAAATGCCCTCCACAACTGATCTTTCAGCAGGAGACTTACAAGCAGCCAATCAGGAGTGCTATTCAGTTCTCCTTGTTGCTGACTGACTGTAGATGCACAGCATTCCCACAGCACAGCGGCTTGCTATACTGCATGGAGTACTCTCCAGTGTTCTCGGTTTTGTGCTTCTTAAACCCCGAGGACTCCAATATGCCACCAAAATGTCCTGCACCTTCTAAGTTTTTATTAATGCAGTAGTTTATTAAATTAAATTACATAACTGTGAGAGACGCAGCATATTTAGAGTATAAACTATAGAAAAAGGCATTTGAAGGCATTTTTTAAACCACATCTGAAATTCATGAATTTTCACAATTCACAGGTGCTCAAAGAATGTAATCTCCATGAATTTCAGGGATTATTTGTACTGTTAAAGGATATTCATTTTGTTTTACCTTCCCCAAAAGTGAATACACATATATTCATTGAATAAATCTATCTTTCTGTCTATCTATCTATCTATCTATCTATCTATCTATCTATCTATCTACCTACCTACCTACGAATGATGAAGTCTTAGACATAGAATTGCAGATCTCTGTAAAAATCTGAATGGGGTTTTGGTCATTTGTGCTCATTCCTGAGGCTTCTCTTCAGTAGAAGAGCTTAGAAATGTAGCAAACTGTCTAAGCTGACATGTTTGAATGTAGCAACAGTGTGGGGATTACTACAAAGTGAGACAGAAAAGGAAAAAAAAACAAGAGAAGTCATTTTTGTTTAATTCATTCTTAGGCCCAAATGATATATAATTATGAAAAACTTATTTATTAATTCTATTTTTTAAGATAAATGTTCTGAACTAAGTCACTATACTTTCTTTCCTCAGGTGCATAGAGGTAAAATTAAAAAATAAAATTGAACATATTGAGATATATAGCATGACATTTTGATATACCTATACACTGAAATGTTTGCCATGACTACCATAGCTATCATTTAAAAATAATTATTGTGTGTTAAGAATACTATTTATGATCTTACTCTCTCATCAGTTTTCACATATACAACACATTATTAACAATATTCACCATTCTGTATTTTAGATCTCTAGAACATATTCACTTTATTACTGAAACTTCGTAGCCATTGACCAACTACTCCGCGTTTCTCCTACCTTATAGTCTTTGGCAACTATTATATTTCTTTCTCTCTGGTGATCTGTTAAGGTTTGCCTTTATATATTTAGGCATACCATTGTGGACTGCATTACATATTTTTAGGTATTAAATTCTTTCGACAGTTAATATTTTACCATTATACAATACACTTCTTTGTGTCTTGGTATAGGTTTTAACTTATGTCTCTATTGTTTATTGTGGCTATCTCTTCTTTTTTCTCATTCAGATGGAATTTCTTTGTACTAATTATCTTTCATTCTGTATGTGTCCTGAAAGCTGAAGTGAATGTGTAGCAGGAATCACAGAGTTGGATGTTTTCTTTTTTCCTACATATATTCACACTTGTCTTTTCAAAGTGTTTGCTAGCTGTATTAAAGAAATTTTTCTCTTCCACTTTTGTGATTTGATAATTTTCTACAGTGATATGTTTTAATTTTATTCTACTCATCTTTTAGTGTCAATTGCACATCTTTGCTTCATAATTACAATGATACTTTTATAAATTATCTTAAAGTTATAATAGCTTATTGGAAAGCATTACAATTTACCTCTGTTCCATTCAAATTCCACACTTTTACTTGACCCATATCGTTTTGGTGGTCTTCTTTAAAATTTTTTATTTTATAAAGAGAGTACAAAATAGTATTAAAACAGTAAAAATCATAAATGATACAGAATTTCACTTAACAAACTAATATGAGTTTCATAGTATTTGTTCTAAGGTATAGTGTGGTATTCCAACCAGGTATCCATATTATCAGATATATGCATGCAAAATAGAAAGAAGAAAAAAAGAAAGAAATGCATAAGAAATTAAGAAGAGAAAAAGTACTAACAATTGAAAAAAAGGAGATAAAATAATTTAACGATTATCTGCTCCTTTCCACAGACCAGCAGAAATCCACAGTACAGTTGTCCAAACCATTCTGCTTACATACGCAGATATATCTCTTTCCCCCACTCCCTCTCCTGTCCTTCTCATAAACTCAGTACCCCTCCTTTTGAATAAGTTCATTCCATTTTTCCCTGTATCTGTTGTAACCTTGGCATTCCATTTTCTCTTTCAGGTTCTCATACTAAGGAGAAATATGCTGTATGCACATGTGGGTCTGATTTATTTCACATAAGAGTATGGTCTCTAGTTGCATCCATCTACTAACAAAAGATTCAAATTTATCCTGTTTTACAGCTGAGTAATTCTTCATTGTGTAAAAATACCACATCTGCTTTATCTATTCCTCGGTTGATGGGCATCCGTGCTGTTTCCAGGATTTAACTATGACAAATTACAATTCCATAAATATGGATGCACATATATCGCTCTGGTATGAGGTTTTCAGTTCTTCAGGAAAAATATCCGGGAGGAAAATAGTTGGCTTGAATGGAACCTCCAATCCTAGCTTTTTTAGGGCTCTCCATATTTTTTCCATAGCAATTGTACCAGTCTGTACTCCCACCAACAGTGGAGAAGGGTTCCTTTTTCTTCACAACCTCTCCAGCATTTGTTATTGGCTGGCTTCCAAATGTTAGCCACTCTTTCTGAGATGAGATGGAATCTCAGTGTTGTTTAAATTTGCATTTCTCGAATTACCAATGATGTTGAGCATTTTTTCACATATTTACTTGCAATTTGTATTTCTTCATGTGAAAAGTGTATATTCATCTCAGATGCCTGTTTTGGATTGGGTCTTTGAATTTGGGGAGCCTGATTTTTTTTTAATTCCTTATATGTTCTGGATAGAAAGCCTTTGTCAGAGGGACAGTCAGCTATAATTTTTCCCATTTTGTGGGTTTTCTTTTTACTATTGGAGATTTGCTGTGAAGTGCAGAAATTTTTAACAAAGATGATATTCCAGTTGTTGAATCTTTGAAGTATTTCCCATGATTCTGTTTTTTTTCATGGACTCTCTACCTACTTCTGTATCTTTAAGATTTCTACCTACATTCTCCTCCATTGGATTTAGTGTTTCTGTTTTAATGTTTAAATCTTTGATCCATTTTGTCTGTAGGTTTACGCATGGTAATAGACACAGATCTGTTAGCCTTTGGCATGTGGAAAGCCAATTTTTCTAGTACCATTTATTAAAGAGGCTATCTTTCATTCAATGAATATGTTTGTCCCTTTATCAAAGATAAGTTGGCTGAGTGTGTTTGCAGTTGTGTCTACATTCTTCTAATCTGTTCCATTGATCCTCAGGTCTGTGTGGCTTTTGTTGTTTGTTTGTTTATTTTTGGGGGGGTTGTTTTGTTTTGTTTTGTTTTGTTTTTGTCAGTACCATGCTGATTTTATCACAGTAGTTTTGTAGTATAATTTCAGGTTAGGGATTGTAATGCCTCCTGCCTTGCTTTTGCTGTTCAGGATTACCTTTGCTATTCTAGGTCTTTTGTTTCCAAATAAATTTTAAGAATGTTTTCTCTAGCTCTGTGATTTATGTTGATGATATTTTGATAGGCATTACATTAAAACTGTATAACAATTCTGGGAGTATGGCCATTTTCACCATGTTGGTTCTTATATAGGAACATGGAATATCTTTCATTTTCTCAATCCTCTTCAATCTCTTTTCTCCAAGTACCATAATTTTCAATGTATAAATGTTTTACTTCCTTTGTGACATTGATTGCTAAATATTTCATTTTTGGGGGTGTTATTGTGAAAGGCAGGGTATTCCTAATTTTGCTGTCAATGTGTCCATTGTTTGTGTACAAAAATGCTAGTGATTTTTGAGCATTGACTTTATATCCTGCTATGTTACTGAATTTAACTATTAAGTCTACAAGACTCTTGGTGGAGTTTGTGGGGTCCTCTCTGTAGAGTATCACGTCATTATTTGCAAATAATGACAATTTCACGTCTGTTACATTTCTTATTCTTTTATGTCTCTCTCTTGTCTAAGTGATCTTATGTTTCCAGAACTATCTTAAATAACAGTGGAAACAGTGGACATTCTTATCTTGTTCCTGATTTTAAAGTGAAAGCCTTTAGTTTTGTCCATTTAGTATGATACTGGTACTGCTTTCTCAGAGATGGCTTTTATCAGTTTCTTTTCTGATTCTCTGTAGGGTTTTTATTAAAAAATGGGTGTTGGGTTTTGTCAACAGCTTTTTCTGCATCTCTTGAAATTATTGTATAGCTTTCGTTTTGAGCAGTGTTAATGTGGTGTATTACATTTATGGATTTGCATATGTTGAACCGTCCCTGCATTCCTGAGATGAATCTGACTTGAACATGGTGTATAATCTTCCTGATGATTTACTACATTCTGTTTGCTAGTACTTTATTGAGGATTTTTGCATCTATATTCATTAGAGATATTGGCCTGTAGTACTCTTTTTTAGTTGGATCTTTTTCTAGTTTTGGAATCAGAGTAATGCTTGCCTCCAAGAATGAGTTTGGGAGAATTGTTTCCCTTTCAATTTCATGGAAGAGTTTGAGAAAAATTGGATTTAAATCTCCTCTAAATTTATTGTAGACTTCAGCTGTGAATCAAATAGGAACTTGGCTTTTCTTTCTTGGTAGTTTTTTTTTATTACATTTTCACTTTCATTTCCCCTATTGTGTTATTCAGAGTTTGTATATCTTTTTGACTCAGCTTTGGCATTTCATATGCATCTAGGAAACTCTATTTTCTTTGTGTTTCCCATCCTATAAGAGTGAAGATTTATAGGTATTGATGATCATCTGAATTTCTCTAGGATCTGAATTGATTTTTGTACTTTTCTGTCTTACTGCATTAATTTGTGGGGTTTTTTTCTTTCCTTTTTTAATGAGGTTGGCTAGAGCTCTATCAATTTCATTTATTCTTTCAAAGAACCAACTCTTTGATTCATTTATTTTTTGTATTGTTTTCTTTGTCTCAATTATTAATTTATGCTCTAATCTTTATAAATTCCTGCCTTTTGCAGGCTTTGACCTTGCCTTGTTCTTCTTTTACTTGGTGCTTGAAGAGCATCACAAGATCATTTACTTGGGCTTGTGCTGTTTTCCTAGTGTATGAATTTAGTGCTATAAATTTTTGGTAAGTTGTATGTGCATTTTCATTTGATTGTAAATTTTTTTTAATTTCTTCTTTAATTTCACCTTTGACCCATTGGTTTAGGAGGCTGTTATTTAATTTTCATGTGTTTATGGTGTTTTTATAGTTTCTTTTGTTAAAAATTTCCACTTTCATTGCACTGTGGTCAGATAGTATGCATGGGATAATTTGAATTCCTTTGCATTTACTCAGGAATGTTCTGTATGTTGCTGTGTGTTCTATTTTCAGGAATGTACCATGTGCAGCTGTAAAGAAGGTGTATTCTCTTGTGTGAAATACTCTGTAAAGATCGATCAAGTCAATTTTTTCACAAGTTTGGTTTAGTTCTGTTATTTCTTTGCTGATTTTTGCCTAGTTGATTTATCTCTTTGTGATAGTGGCATGTTAATAGTCCTTCATTATAATTGTATTATTTCTTATTTTATTTTTCATCTCTTAAAATGTATCTTATGCAGCTGGGTGCTCCTACATCAGGTGCACATATATTTATAATTGTTATCTCTTCCTTTTACAGTTTTCCCTTAACAAATCTGTATTGACCTTCTTTATCTCTTTGAATGATTTTTGGGTTGAAGTTGATATTGTCAGCAACCAGAACAGCTACCCATGTTTTTTCTGGTTTCCTGTGGCATGAAGAATTATTTTTCATCCATTGACTTTCAGTCTGTGAATTTTCTTCTGAGTTAAATGTGTTACTGGTATGTAGCATATTGGTGGATTTTGTTTCTTAATCTACTCTACCACTCTGTTTCATTTGACTGGTGAATTGAGGCTGCTTACATTAATGGTTATGTCTGATATGCATTAGCTTATGTTTCTCATGGTTTTTTTTTCTGCTCTAGAGTTCATTCTTTCTTCCTTTTTAAAATTATTATGTCTGTTTCATGATGCCTTTCTGATGTTCTTGAAGCTGTGGGCATTTCTGTCTCTTTCCAGAATATCTGTCAGTACTCTTTGTAAATTGGTTTGGTGGCCATGAATTTCTTCAGTTGTTCTTTGTCATTGAAGGATCTTATCTCACCATCAAATTTGATGGATAGTTTTGTAGGTTACATCAATCTGGGTTGGAAGTTATTTTCTTTCAGGACCTGAAATACTTCATTCCAAATTGTTCTTCATTTGATGGTTTGTCTCGAGAAAACTGCCATGATTCTGATGGGCTTTCCATTGTAGGTAATTTGTTTCTTCTCTCTAGCAGTTTTTAATATTCTATTCTTTTGCTGAATTTCTGAGATCCTGTTTATTATGTATCTAGGTGTAGATTTATGTTGATTGTGGCTGTTTGTAGTTTTATATGCTTTAGTTCCTTTCTCTTGTTTGGAAAATTTTCTGCTCGTACTTCTGCAATTTGTCTTTTTATGTCATTTGTGCTATCTCCTGCTGCTTCATTGACAGCTATTATTCTTTTACTATTTTTCTTTGTGTCATCTTGTAGCTGCTGAATTATTATTTCCTGGTTCTTGTTAGTTTTAAGAGATCTTTTCTTTCATATTCATTAGCTGCACCACTGTCTTCAAAGTCTGAAACTCTATCTTCATTTTCATTCAAGAGGTTTTGCCACCTTTCAATGGAGTTCTTATTTTCTTGGATATCTGTTTGAATCTGTTTCATGCATTCTAATTATTTCTTGTATTGTTCATTCAATGTATCCATAATTTTTCTATTCTCCTTTATTATTTTTATCTGTCTTCTTTAGCTGTGCTGAGGAATTATTTTACAATTCTTGTCATTATTTTTTTGACCTGAAAGATTACGTCTGATCTTATTTCTTCTATAGACTGATGGACTTGTTTCTTTACTTCAGTTGCTATCATTTCAGAAATTTCATTTGTGTGATTTCCAAATTCTTGTATGCCTTTGTCTCCTAGGTTTGTTCTGGGTGGGCTGGAGGATTGGGATTGCCTTTTGCTCCAATGTTTGGTATTTTGAAGCTCCCAGTAACTATCCAGACTTAACAGTGGTGGGAGAGTGGTAAGGCATGTGTCAGTAAAGTTTTTACTATAATGGGGATCAGGGTAACACTCATTAAGGCTCTTGCTACTAATGGGGGAACTAGCCAACGCTCAACAAAGCTTTAGTGTAGGTGGTGGGTGTTGGCTGTATTCACCAGGATCTCCTGGGCCACTTAGAATCCTCCTAAATTCTTAAAATTTTGGACCAGTACCAGCACAAGCTGTACATCTGTTTGCCAGGGACCAAGTGATTCAGCTTGCTAGAGTCCCACAGACTGCCCAGAGTCCTCCTAAGTTCTTAAATGAAAGGATCAGGCCCCATAAAGCTCTATGTCTGTTTGTGATGGACCCACAGATCACAGGTCTGCAGAGGTCTGGCGGGCCATTCAGGGTCCTCCTAAGTTCTTAAAATGTTGCACCAGTACGAGCACAAGCTGTAGGCCTATATGCCAGTGGCTAAGAGTCAGAGCTTACTAGTCTCTCAGGCTGCCCAGAGAGTCCTCTCCACAGTTCTTCAATGGCACCAAGAAAATCTGTGCCTATGCATGAGCTGGGTCACAGATTGTAGCTCTCCAGGGTTCCCTGCTTTTGATACTATAATTTGTGATTTTATTTTATAGATCCAAGAATTATTGCAGATAATAATTGTTTTTATAATATTCCATTTAATATGTATTGCTATATGTAATTTCTACACAATCATTATAGCATTATTGTAAATATTACTATTGTCTCTATATTTCCAGTGACTTTTATAATTTCATGTATTTTCTTATTTATAACTTATCCTTCATATCGCTTATATCTCCGTTTCTTTCTCTCTCTCTCTCTCTCTCTCTCTTTTTTTTTTTTGTTCTGAATGCCTTCTGGGCAGGTTTGGCTGGCTTGAGTTGTGGGGATCGAACCACAGCAACCTGAGCCTGACTGTTTCGTTGAAGCAGCCACTTAAAGAACTGAGCTAAGGGGCAGGCCCCCTATATCTCCATTTCCGATGTACAACTTTGTAAGATAAAATTTTCTTTGTCAATGTTTTACTTTTCTTTATATCACTTTATATATATTATGCTACTTTCTCTTAGACAGGTACTACTTCTGCAAAAAAAATCTGTTGCAAACCTCAATGATAACCTTGTATATGAGCTTTTTAAAAAAATTTGTACTTATTTCAAACTTTTGTGTCTGATTTTTGAAAGTTCAATCATGATGATTTCTTAATTTCTGTGAGAGGAAACTAGAAACATTTCAATCTGTACACAAGCAAAAAATGTCTGTTATCATTGTTTTCTGACTTGTGAGATTATCAGTCATTTTTTAAAATGAGATTTCTACCGTTCTGTCTCTTATCTCCCTATTTCCATAATTCAAATTAGCTTTCTTCTTTGAGTTTCCCCTGGGCTATAGGGTTTTGTAATTTTTATTGGTTTTCCTTTTTTCTTCTCTGACTAGATATAGTCAAATGACTATTCAAATTTACAGATTCTTCTGATTGATTGTCTGCTGTTGGTGCTCTATCTTTTGTTTTTCATGTTATTCCATATATTGTTCAGCTTCCAAATTTCTTTTCATTTTTATCTCTATCAATTTTTTTTATTTTATCCATGTATTTTTTATTACCTAAGTGTAGATCTATGTCCTCTAGAAAATTTCTTAGCTTCTTTTTTTATTTTTTATTTTTTATTTTTCGGAACCAGGGATTGAACTCAGGCCCTTGCACTTGCCAGAAAGCGCTTATTCCACTGAGCCATCTCCCCGGCCCTTCTTAGCTTCTTTAAAACAATTGTATTTATTTTTGTCAGACAATTTATTGATATCAATTTATTTGGACCAGAGTACTAGATATTACTTTATCCCTTTGTGTGTCAAGTTTTCATATTCTTTAAAATCTTGCATTAATGTCTCCATTTAAAAAAGCGGTCCCATTCTCCAGTCTTTATTGACTAAAATGAAAAGAAAATGACTTCCTCAATAGTGCCACTAGAGTTTCTAATTACGTTGTAGACATTTTCTGTGCTTGTTGTTAGTGTACTCCTCCTTTTCCCTCTTTGGATGAATTCTTTAGATTATAATCTTCTCTTATCCATCTAAAGCCAAACTGGGATTAAAATCAACCCTCCTGTTTGTTTTCCTTAGAATGGTGTCCCAAAGGTCTAACGTTTATAAAGTTTCTCTGAATCCCATACAGTTCACTGTCTATGTGAGATACTCATGGTCACTGCGCGTGAAGGCACCCTCGGGAGCCAACCCGGAAGGGAAGTGAGGAATGTGAAACACTAGCGATATCTGCAGATTCATTGGTTAATCCCCAGTCAAGCTGTCCCAACTGGCTTGCAGGCTGGTTTTCTAATGGAGCCCCTGGAAGAGTATTAGCATCATGAGCTTTTTTCCCAACTTGTACCCTAATCAGATCAATTCTGCTGTTCACCTCAGTGCTCTGGGTGGGATGAGAAAGCAGTGGGCGCCTTAGGCAGAAGCTAATATATCGGGAGCATTTGAAGTTTTATGCACCTTTATCTCATCTTTCCCAGTGAGAGAAACTGTGGGGAACAAAAGAGTCTCTGTGGCACTGAGCTATGCCATTTATGCAAAGGTAAAAGGGATGCAATTATGATATTCTTTTCACCCTCTTTAATTCATCTTTTTTTATTCTTTGCTCTAGCTGTGTGTTGAAACTGTTCCACAAGACTACCATAAAACCATTCATTTCTATAATTATCAAAATTGATGCTTCTAGGGTGGGCCAAATAGCTCAGGGGATTAAAGCGCCTACTTAGGCAGATGCGGGGGCTGAGGGTTCGATCCCTGGGCCTGCTGTGCCAGCCCCACCACCAGGGTGTGCTGAGACTGCAATTGAGACTGGGCATAATGGTGCATGCCTATAATCCCTGAACTTGGGAGGCTGTAAGCAGGCGGTCACTATGAGTCCGATGTATGCAGTGAGACCATGTAGACACTGTAGACCCTGTCCTAAATGCAGAAAAAAATGATACTTCTGCAGATGAATGACGGTAGAAGGTTCCTATTCCACAGTCTTTATGATGTCACTTCCTAGAGGTTTTTCCTTGCTGAAAATCTCCTCTTTGTTGTTTAATTGCTTTTTTAAACTGCTGTATAAAATTTTCCTAACATAACATTCTCCCAAACTTTTTGAATTAGCTATGGGATTACTGCATCAAATTAATAGTTTTCTATATAATTTATGTGCTAATTTCAATTTCAATTTTACTGTCAATCCCATCTGTTATTGCTTCGATCTTAAATTAATGAGGCAAGTTAAAGCTTGAAAATGTCAGATCATCTAAGGGCATTATTCTTTTCTAAGGTCATATAAAATGAAAGAGTATGTCTATCATAATTCAACAATCTATTTCATTTTATAGAGTCATAATATGTTAGAGCTGGAAGGTTTATAAAATAGCATCAAATTCAGATTTATAGGTAAGAAAGCTGAGGTCTATCTGGGATTTTGTCACACATGGTTCCCTGTCTATTGTGTCTAGCTTCCTAAGAGTCAAATGTGATCTTTAATTCATCTAAGTGGTACATCATCCCACTTTTCTATATGCAGGGCCAGAGATTTACCTTTCAAATGCTTTTCCTGGAGTCAAGGAAAACCAGTATTGCTTCAGATTTTCCTCTTCTTAATGCTTATGAATATCATTTACTTCAGATTTTCTGTATGCCACTTATTATGTTAATAGTTTCATAATCATTATTCCATTTAATAACCATACAGAGTTTTTCTTTTAAGTCTTTGACTTTGAAAGGTTAATTACATGCCTAAAGTAACATAGCTGCTTGAGGTAAGAAGTCAGGATTCCCACTCCTTGGGTTTCCTGGGGGCTCTGCTCCTAACAAATGTGCTACACGGATGGCCTCATTCTCTGTGTCTGAACAGGTTTTCTAGGCTGACCTGCACTAAAATGTTCCATGCTGACTTCTGAGTTCTCAGCTCCTTTCTTCTTGGGTCCTTAATTTATTAGATTCTTTCCAGGAAAATTTTGAATCAGCATCATCTCTAATATCCAATTTGGTAGGATGCATTATCCCTTTTAATAACCTTCTAAATTCCTGCCTTAAAAAGTTGTCTCATTTGTCAGCAAAAATTCTGACTTGGCATTTTTGCCTGTCTGCCTTTCTAACCTCCCCAACCTGAAGGTTGCTGTCCTGAGGCTCTAAACAGAGATCCCAGCTAGAGCTGATGCCTGAGAACATCAATTTACTGAGAATTTATACAGAAAACAAAAGCACTCTAGGAAATGGGACTCAAGATAGTTGGGAGCCAGGTCATCATAACTATGCATGTCATTCTGAGGCACTTTGACTACATTCTCCAGTTGAAGAAAAACTAGATTTGTTGGTAGGAGCATGTCAGGCTGAGTTTGCAGAGTCATCATAACTGAGAAATAATTCTAGACAGCCACATCTCTAGAGATTTCAAAAATATTTGGAAGAACTTGAGGCACAGTGATCTTTTTCTTTTCTTCCTTGGTTTTACCAGCCATTCATGTTCTGCAAGTTAGAAATCAATTCATTTTGTGCTAGAAGTCCTCTTTTACTCAGGTCTAAAACAGCTCTCTCTTGGACTCCTCCAGTACTAAAGACCCATGTAGCTAAACTGTAAATTCATAAAGTGACAATCTTTGCATCTTTTACAATGTCTCATAGAACTGATATTTATTGTAATAAATATTTATATAATGAATTTGTATTATACAAAATATTTTTAACAAATATATATATATACTTATCAAAAA
The DNA here is from genome assembly GCF_000260255.1 of Octodon degus. NCBI lineage: Eukaryota > Metazoa > Chordata > Mammalia > Rodentia > Octodontidae > Octodon > Octodon degus. The sequence goes on along the minus strand of NW_004524658.1, from coordinate 8,972,449 downwards.
TTATTGTAATCATACATGTAACTATAAATCATTTATTATTTTATATGTATAATGTTATGCATATGTGTTTGCATAACCACCACTACAAACAAGGTAACACATATTTTCAAAATCTTTAATTTTTTTTTTTTTTTTTTTTTTTTTTTTTTTTTTTTTTTTTTTTTTTTTGCGGAACCGGGGATTGAACTCAGGCCCTTGCACTTGCCAGGGAAGCACTTATTCCACTGAGCCATCTCCCCAGCCCCTAAATGTCCTTTCTTGACTGTGATATCTATCCTTCCCACTGCCAAAGAAAATAATTAATCTTATCTCTGAGTCTAAAGTTTGTCTTTTCTACAATGCTTTATACATGGAGTAGTGTATTAGATAGTCTTTTGCGTCTGGCTTCTTTGGCTCATCCTATATCAGATATATCCATGTAATTGACATATATCTATATTATTTTGTTTGTCTGTAAGTCTTTCACATAACTAAGCAATATTTCATTGAATAAAAGTTCTATTTTTGTCTACTCACCAGGTGATGAATATTTGGCTTTCTTCTGAATTTTCCTGTTACAAATAAAACTGCTATAAAGATTTCCCCAACTTCAGATATTTGTGTGGTCTACAGGTTAATACGTACAGGTGTCATATATTTATTCAACAAAATTATCCTCATTTATGTTGAGGAAATACTAAGAGTGATATTTTGTATTGTATGATGTGTTTATATTTAACTTTATTAGAAAGTCTAAAATTGTTTTCTTTTTTTTCCATAATTTTATTGACAGGCAAATAGCAATGATACAGTTTCAAATCAAATTGGTAGGAGAGTTTCAATAATTAACACATTGCATACTCTCTTCCTAGTAGTTATTTGCTATACAAGATGCAAACATGATATCCTATTTACAAACACTATTACAGCAAATCCTTCTATTCATTAAGAGAATGTAACTATATATCTATCCTAACCATATTGAATACACAGATACAAAATGGACATTCATCTGTATCCTCTATTTTGTTTAGTTCTGTCATTTGAATATTATAGATGTGCTAACTCAGCAAAATATTCTAAAAGAGTCCAATAATCCATCATAGTATTGGGTCTTCTGCTTGACTGGCAAGGTCAGAAATTGTTGACCTGAGTCCCCTACAGCTCAACATAACAACATCGTTTTACTTCTTATACTTCGTTTTTATAACTTTCTGCTGGATGGTTAAGACCAAGGTAAAGCAAGACCTATGCAAAAAGAGTTGTAGCTTTTGGATCTGTTAAGGTCAGTGAAATACCCTGAGGATTTATCCTGAGATCCTGTACCTCAGATTGTAGAACCTTTGTCAGTGTCAGCCATGTGGATGAGTCAAGGCCATTGCTTGGCCAATGTGCTCTGTGTGAAAGCCTGAGAGAATGTTTTCTCTCCATGTGACTCTCCTTAGGCACACTGTTCTTCATTGATCACTTTCCTATTTGACCCCATAATCTCCTTGATCAAAAAATTTGGGACACTACTGAGTTACATGATATTACAGTACATGATCTCATATGTCCTGAGCCTTAAGTGACCTTGGAAGACTAGGGTCAAAATGTTGGCTTTCCTTGCGGCCCTCGTTTTTCTCTAATTTTGATCTGCAAACTTAGGTTGTTAACCACCCAGAAGATAAGCTTATTGTTATTACCATACAACTTAGGCTGTTAAGCTTAACCTCACTATCTGTCTGAATATCAAACATCTTAGGCATAACATGGAACAGATATTTTTCATCAAGTATTGGTATGTTAAACTTTAAGTCCCTACAGAATATGATGAAAAAAGATTTTAAAAAATTAAAATCTATTTTAAAAATAGGCATAAAAATTATATAATTCTTATGTTTAAACAAAAGTCCAGAAATCTAACCATATACAACCTTGTAGCAGGACAATCCCGCAACATTCCTTTTCCTGTCTCCTGCCTTCATTCACAACCCCCTTCTTTTTGAACAATCATCTACCTAAGAAAGAGCATGGCAGCAACTGGCATGTCATGACAAGCCCTGTGTTCAGAAGACCAGAATGACAGCCACTGCAAGCGTGAACCTACTATTACAAATTGCCATCTTCAGTGCAGTTGCTTAGTTTACAGGTGTCTGTATATATAGTTATTCAGGGTGAGAATCATTCCAATTAACTACTAGATTCAAAAATCTTCTGAAGGTTCTCAGGATCATTGCCTTACCCATCTTCTACATAAAACAATATAGCTTACCCCTGTCATGTTTCCTAGCTTTTCTCATTGCTCTCTTTTCATTCTCTAGTCCTCAAGTTCTTGCTTTTTTTAGTTGTATTAAACATTTATATTTGTATTTCTTCTTTTGAGTTCTTATACTAAGGAAACTATATGACATTTACACATGTGTGACTGGTTTATTTCACTTATAAGTATATCTTCAAGTGGCATCCACTTCAATATAAAGACTTCGAGTTTATCATTCTTTAGAGCTGAGTAATACACCATTGTATAAAAATACCACATCTTTTTCATCCATTCCTCAGGTGATGGGCATCTTGGTTGTTTCCAGGATTTGAATATTACAAATTGTGCTGCTATAAACATAGGCACACATATATCCCTATGATATGATGTTTTGATCCTCCGGGAAGATTCCCAGTAGAGGACTAGCTGGATTAAATGGTATTTCCAGTCCAAGTTTTCTAAGGAGTCTCCACACCAATTTCTATAACAGTTGCACCAGTCTACATTCCCACCAGCAGTGGAGAAAGGTTCCTTTTTCCCCATAACCTCTCCAACATTTGCTGTTTGTTTATTTCTTTATGATTGTCATCCTTTCTGGGTGAGATGATATCTCAATGTTGTTTTAATTTGCATTCCAGGGATGGATAGTGATGTGGAGCATTTTTTCATATATTTATTTACTTCTTTAATTTCATCCTCTGAAAAGTGTAGTGTTCATCTTGGATGATCATTTCTGGACTGGGTCTTTAAATTTTGGGGCCCTGGTGTTTTTTAGTTCTTTATAAATTCTAGAGAGCAGACCTTTGTCTGAGTACTTATTTGTCATGATTTTTTCCCCAATTTTTGGGTTTTCTTTTCACTTTGTTGGTAATTTCTTTTGATGTGAAAAAACTTCTCAGTAAGGGCACTTCCAAGTTGTTAATTGTTTCAACTGTTTCCCGTGTGATTTGATTTTTGTTCATAAACTCTTTGTCTACCCCTATGTCTTCAAGAGTTCCTCCTACTTTCTCTTCCAGGAGATTTAGTGTTTCTGTTTTAATGTTTAGATCTTTAATCCATTTTAACTTTAGCTTAGTGCATGGTGATAGATCTGGGTCAAGTTTGAGTTTTCGGCATGTAGAGAGCCAGTTTTTCCAGTACCATTTGTTAAAGAGGCCATCTTTCTTCCAGTGAGTATGTTTGGCCCCTTTGTCAAAGATAAGGTGGCTGAGCATGTTCATAGGGGCTTCAGTATCTTCCAGTCTATTCCATTGATCCTCAGGTCTATTTCTTTGCCAGTACCGTGCTGATTTTATCACAGTAGACTTGTAGTATAATTTCAAGTCAGGAATTGTAATGCCTCCTGCCTTGTCTTTATTGCCCAGGATCGCCTTTGCTATTCTAGGTCTTTTCTGGTTCCAAATAAATTTTAAGAGTAATTTCTCTAGCTCTGTGAGATATGTTGGTGGTAGTCTGATAGGGATTGCATTAAATCTGTACAGCAACTTTGGGAGTATGGCCATCTTCACAGTGTTGGTTCTTCCTATCCAGGAGCATGGAATATCTTTCCATTTTCTGAAATCCTCTACGATCTCTTTTTTCAGAATATTATAATTTTCCTTGAAAAGATCTTTGACTTCTTTAGTTAGATTAATTCCAATGTATTTCATTTTCCTCGGTGCTATTGTAAAAGGTATTGTTTCTATAATTTCCCTCTCAGTTTGTTTGTTATCTGTGTAGAGGAATGCTATTGACTTTTGGGTATTGACTTTGTATCCTGCTATAAAATTGTTTTCTAGGTGTTATATTACTTTCCATGCTGCTAGCAATGTATGAAATTTCTTGTACCTCTACCTGGTAATATTAATCTTTTTAATTTTAGACAATCTCAGTGATATGAAGTTTTAATACATATTTTATTGATTGATATGTTAATGATTGATATTAAGAATTTTCTTTGTTGCTATAGACATTCTTATATTTAGTGAAGCCAACTTTGTATGTTATTCATTTCATTTCCATCAGAAATTTTGCGCACTAAATATACATCTTTTAAAATATGTATTTACAGTAATTGCTGCAAATCCAAAATTGTGCCTTTGAACTTTCCTACACTGTCATTTAAAGAGCAGATGTTGTAATTTTGGTGAAGTTCAATTTATCTTTTTTTTTTTTTAGTGTTCGTATTTTGCATGCAAAGAAATGTTTGTCTAACCCAAGATCACAAAAAAATGTTTCTGTTGTTTTTTCTGAAGTATTCTATAGGTTTAATTCTTGTATGGAGGTGTGTGATATCTTGAGCTTGTTTTTATGTGTAGTACTAGGGAAGAGGGGAAATTCATCATGTTACACATTCAGGTTCAGTCATTACTGCACCATTCATTGCAGCTCTCTGCTCTTCCTTGTTGAGTTGTCATGAAGCACCTGCCACTTGGCCCCACACATGTGCACCTACTCTTAGACTCATTCTTCTAATACATTGATGAATGTATCTTTCTCTTTACATTAATGTTTTGTACATATTTGTAGTATTTTATTTTAAAATGTATAATTTTTATGTTTATATAAAAATGATTTAAGGTACCAGGCCCAAGATTGCTATCCTTAGAAAAATCTGCCTGCAGGCTTAGTCCTTGACTGGCATCTACCATGAATGCTAGGCGTGTTTCCACCATCCATAGTTGTGAAGAGCAGCCTACTGTGCATGAAGTTTTTGGTTAAATCATAGTTCGTGATAATATGTCATTTCTTCTGGCAATCTAGAATCTGGGTATGTGCTGAACAGTGTCTATGTGACTAGTCTGCATAGAAACCCTGGGGATTGAGTCCTGAATAAGCTACCAAAAGAGAGACTTCATAGGAATGGTTATCATTTGTTACCAGGAGAATTCAGAACATTCTGGGTGACTCCACAAGGGAAAACATGTAAAAGTTTGTGCATTATTTACTCTTCACTGTGCCACATGCATCTTTTTCTTTCCTAATTTTATTTGTATCCTTTCACTGTAATAAATTATAGCCATGTGTATGACAACATACTGTATCTTCTGAGACCTCATAGCAAATAACAGAAACTGGGAGTGGCTTTGGAGGTCCTGGTGATGGTGTCTTATCTCACTGTTAACCCATGAGACCTTTCTGGCACAGATACCATGGTTTGTTTTGAAATCTCTCAGTGTCTAGTATCTGGCAAATACTGTACCTAATATGTATTGGTTGCTTGAGATAAAGGCCCTAAACAGATACAACCAAGAGACAGTCATCAGATCCTTAATTAAGTAGGCAATTTAACTATGGAGTAGTATATGTATCAACCATATAGGAGACAATTAAATCATTGTTCCTGTGCAATTACCTAGAAAAAAAATGCACTTGCTTTGGTTATTGCTTAAATTTTAGGGGACTTGCGGGTTAGCTCAGTTGTTTAAGCACCTACTGCGGTAAACCCAGTCAGGTGCAAGGGACTGCAGTTTGATCCCCATCTCCCCATGCCTTAACAGATCTGCCCTTAAGGCAGCCTGAAACCAGCCAAAAAGAAAGGAAAAAAAAATCCTTTTCAACTTTTAACGGCTGGCCAAATAGCTCAACTGACTAAAGTGACTGCTTAGGCAAATGCAGGGGCTGGGAGTTTGATCCCTGGGCCTTCCTGGCCAGCCCTGCCCACAGGGGGCGGGTGCAATAGAGGCACTGATTGAGACTAGGCGTGGTGGTGTGTGCCTGTAATCCCGGCACTTGGGAGGTTGTAAACAGGACGATCACTATGAGTCTCATGAATGCAGTGAGACCCTGTGGACCCTGTCC
>NW_004524658.1:8935341-8966348 GCF_000260255.1 Octodon degus | reverse complement strand
ATAAAATTTAAGTGATCCCTCAAACACTGATCTGGATTTGTGAAAAGTCGTTGGAATTTAACCATTTTAACTTCAATTAGTCCATTGGTGAATTTATAATTTGATTCTATCTCTGAGTGATGATGGAAACTTAGAAGACAGGGCCTAGGGAGTAGGTTATAAAGATGTAACTTTGGAGATTGTATCCTGTCCTTGGTCTCTTCCTGTCTAGCTCTCTCTCTCTCTCTCTCTCTCTCTCTCTCTCTCTCTCTCTCTCTCTCTCTCTCTCCCTGTGTTTTCTGGCTGCTATGAAGTGAACAGTTCCCAACCACCATATCCTTTAGCCATGGTCTTTCAACCTTACCATATTCCTGAAAGCTATAGAACCACCTGATCGTGGCCTGAAGCTTCTGAAAGTATAAATCAAAATAAATTTTTGTAGGGGCAACCACTTGGGCCCCCTTCTGTCTTTTTCCCAGATAGAAGCTTTCTTTCTCCCAATAAATATATTCTGCTCTAAAATAAATAAACAAATAAATAAATCTTTGTTCTGTTAAGGTGATTTATGCCAGATATTTTGTCATGGTGAAGGAAAGCTAATGATGCATTGTGACAGTATACTTTCTGAACAACTGAAGTGAAAAAGTAGCAGTAAGCCAAACTTTTGCCTCATCCCATCTCAGCAGTTGGAGGTACCAGTCATAAATTTCTGGCCCAACATTTCCTGGTCTAGTGGTTTAGAATTATGCTCATTACCCAGATAGCTAAGAAGCTTTGAAAATAAATGGGCACAGTTGTCTTCCCAGCTCATGCCAAGTTTCTTCCACTTCCCTCAGTTAACTTGTACATGGACTAACTCAGAGTACTCAAGCTTAGAGACAGGATATTAAAAGTTGTTGACAAGATTAGGATAAACATTACACTATGTTTGCAAAAATTATAACATTGACATGTACTACTTAAAAATAGTAATGTCCTGTTAGAACAAACTCAGTTCACTTAGAAATGACACTGCATTTTCGCTATTACCTGTAGATTATTTTATCAAAATTTCTGACAGTAATACACAGAGGAGGAAAAGGCAAAAGCAAAGCATCCTGCTGATTGCGTAGCTAATGGCAATGTGTCCTGACTTAAGAAACGAACAATTCGCTTTATATTTGGATTCTAGGACTAATTAGTAACCTGTTGTTATGACTTGTGTCAGGAAAATCCGAAATATTTTTCCTGGCTAGTCTTTCCTTTTTCCTCTCTATATTGATTTAACAGAAAATTCTACTTATCTGTTCCTATTAAAATAGCCCAGAAGCATGAGCTACAAGTCTAAAAGTGTGTTTCTCATAAATCATTACAAACTTTTGTCTTCCAAAGAAATAAACTGCATTTGGTACAAATAAAGGAACAAATATCTAACGATTACAGTTCAAGGCAAAATTTAAAAAGCTTAACAACTTTTCTTTTCCACTTAAGCATAGGAAGGACAGTTCTTTCAAACTTACATATTTTAGAGAAGTAGCAAAGTTTTTAAATTTTGTTTTAACTGAAAAGTTTATAGCCTTTTAAACCTATGAAAGTAGAACAAAGTTTATCAAAGGAATTTTAAGCTCAGTGGCACAATGTCAGCCTGGCAAGCTGAGGACATGAGTTGGTTTCCTGGTAATATAAAAAAAATTAGTAAAAAATGTTTAACTGATTACCTATGTCAAAAAACTTCACCTAAGATTATAGAAGATCGATTCCATGCAACACTTAAGTTAAATATAAGTAAACTTTGTACTCTTAATTTGCTGCACCAACTGAAACTGACCTAAAGTTTAGTTAAAAAATAATTCGAGGAGCATTTCTACCCTGAGTTTTCCTGGAAGCACGATTTAGTAGCTCAGAAATATTCCAAATAACTGCAGATGTTGTTATTCACATTAAAATTGGCAAAGGTTTTTTTTTCCTGATGGATTTCTTAAAAATGCTCAAATATTTTTAAGAAGAAAGTTGTACATTCAAGAAACATAGTTGTATTAAGAATAATTAGAATTAAATTAATTTTACTTGTGTCAAAATTTAATATAAGGTCTTATTAAGGTACAAGACATTTTAAATAATTGTCAATAGTATTATTACATCCACAATTTATTTTATAGTGAAGGATAAGAAATTTTTTAGTAGTTAGCTAACAATCAATATCCTAAAAAATGAGTGAAACTGAAGCCACAATTTTTTTAAAGCCTTCGCATTTTTAGGGCTGCCTTTTATTAATTTTTTTATAATAGTGTTTTGACATCATTTGAAAATTAAATAATCCATAATACTGTGTGCACTAAGTAGTTTTCCTGGAAACTACTGAATTTATCCCTTTTGTGTCAGCTTTTCAATTTTTGCAAACTATTCAACTATAAATCAGATGTATCGGACTTCTGAGTTATGAAAGAGCAGGAGTCTGTATAATTTTCCAAATATATAAAATGATAATCATCTGTCTATGCATTTTTTAAAATTCAATATGCATTTTCTGAACCCATAAGTTAGAGTGCTTTGCTACCCTCTTTGTGGTCTTTATCAATAAAATCAGATCTATGCAGAATTTCTCAGCATCATGGTTCCTGGGCTCAGGATTCAAGCTATGTGAGGTCTTGCAAGGCTGATTCCTGATGGCCCCACTGAGATGATTAAAGTTCCAGGAGGTGGTGAGCTGTATTCCCTTTAGTTATCAAGATTTTCCCTCTCCTGTTTCTTATAAATGAACTGGAGTACACGGAAGCTTACCACAGACAAAGAAACTGTTATATTTTTGGTGTCTTGTCACCCACTTTAGAAAATGCAGAGATAAAAATATGATGGAGAGAGGAATAAGAGTTCTGGTAATAGAAAGGTCAAGGAAATGTATCTGCAGAATCGGGGAGTTCTCTGTTGGGAAATCAGAGATGTTTTACTTTCACACTGGAGCTTCTTCACTAGGTAGGTAATATGCTAAGAAGAGATAGGAGACTGAAGGCAATCACTGAAGTTGTCATAGCTTTACTTCAGCTATCAATGTGAAATTTTATTAATTAGATTGGGTGATAAGATGATTCTTTTCACATCATTTATCAAAATAGAATTACTTATAACTCCCACAAAATAAACATTTGCAATAGAAGTAGCGTGTGTGTGTGTGTGTGTGTGTGTGTGTGTGTGTGTGTAATGTGCATGTATGTGTATACAATTTGGGGGGCATAAGTACATATTTTTACAACACACATAGGGCCATATTATACATATGTCTTTTTTAAAGTATGTGATACAGAGTCTCACCACGCAGCTCAGACACATAGTGATCCTCCTGTTTTCAGGGTCGAGTGCTGGGATTACAGGCATTCACCATCATGCCCAGTCTCGGTGGCTGGCTCAGCACTCCTGGGGGTTGGGCCAGCATGGCATGTGGTGCTCGAGATTGAACCCTGTCCCTGTGCTTGCCTAAGCAGGCACTTAGTCTGCTGAGCTATAACACTGGCCCTTTTCATATATATGTTTTTGTGAAGTAATATTTTTTTCATTTAAAATAGACTAACCTTATGGAGAAATCTGTACCATGGTTCTCAAATTGATATGAGCACATATTTATCTCATCTCCTAGTGATATGCAGTTGGGATATTTGCAATGTTTAATTAAATGAAACTTTAATGACATCCTTATGTAATTAGCTTTACTTATTAGTCCTGTTATTTCTGTAAAGTGTCCCAAAATTGGAATTCCTGAGTCTTTATTTATTGAAAATTTCCTGAGTTTTGGTAAATTTGATAAATTTGTCATTCAAAATGGTGCAAAATTCTTTTATTTGCACCAGAACTTTTCCAATGCTTGCTTTCTGTTTTCTCTCATTGGCTGGGTATACCATTAGCTTCCTTCAGTTTTTTAGTAAGTACTAATGTCACAGGGTATATTTAGAATTTCATTTTCACCTCATTTTTGTTCTTTGATTGCTATGTAAAATGGCTATCAATTTATATGTAATTTCTTTCTTATTATTAATATATTTTGCCTACTTTCCCTTCAATTTCTGTATTTTTAAAATAATTTATAAATGTTGGGCCCAGAGAGATAGCTCAGTAGAATAAGTGTTTGCCTAGCAAACACAAGGTCCTGAGTTCAATCCCCAGTTCTGCAAAAAAATGTATATAGTGTTATTAATGGATGATATTTACTGTTTGTGTGGCATATATTTTGCAACAATTTTCCATAATGTCCTTCATTTTTACCTTTAACTTCTTTTAAAAATGCTATTTGTATATTTCTTCTAAACAATTGATTAATAAAGTGATAAGCAGACACACAAAATACTAGGAGGGCCAACGTTTTGGCCCTAGCCTTCTAAGGTCAATTAAGACACAGGACATATGAGAACTTGTACTGTTACATCATGTAACTCAGTAGTGTCCCAAATTTTCTGATCAAGGAGATTATGGGGCCAAAGAGGAAAGTGATCGATGATGTAGAGTGTGCCTAAGGAGAGTCACATGGACATAAAACATTCTCTCAAGCTTTCACAGAGAGCACATTGGCCAAGCAATGGCCATGACTCATCCACATGGCTGACGCTGACAAAGGTTCTACAATCTGAGGTACAGGATCTCAGGATAAATCCTGAGGGGATTTCACTGACCTTCTCAGACCCAAAAGCTACAACTCTTGTTGCATATGTCCTGCTTTATTTGGTCTTAACCATCCAGCAGAAAAATATAAAAATGAAGTATAAGAAGTAAAGCCATGCTGTTATGTTGAGTTGTGGGGGACTCAGGTCAACAATTTCTGACATTGCCAGTGAAGCAGAAGACCCAATACTATTATGGGCTACTGGACTCTTTTAGAATATTTTGCTGAGTCTACACACCTATAATATTCAAATAATGGAACTTAACAACAAAAAGGGGATGCAGATGAATGTCCGTTTTGTATCTATGTATTCAAATGGCTAGGATCGATATACAGTGACATTCTCTTAATGAATAGAGGGATTTGTTCTAATGATGTATATAAGTAGGATAACATGTCTGCATCTTGTACAGCAATTAACCACTAGGAAGAATGTATACAATCTGTTAATTATTGAAACTGTCCTACCAATTTGATTTGAAACTGTCTCATTGCTATTTGTTTCTCAATAAATTTATGGAAAAAATTAAAAAAAAACGAGGAGATAGTTAAAAAACAAAACAATAATGGAATCCAGGCCTCTATGAAATGCACGTATTTTCACACTCTTTTCACTCCAAATTTTGATTTCCCTCCTCCTTGTGGCAGTGAGGATTGAGCACAAAAGACACTGATTTATAACTCTTCCCTATTTTTATTTTATTTTAAGGTAGTTTCACAAAACTTATAATCCTCTTGCTTCATTCTCCCAAGTAGATGGGATTAAGAGAGGGAAGCCCTGGTCAGAAATTTTAATTTTCTTGAATGTGCCCCATCAGTACATGGCTTCTACAAACATCAAAACAACACTTGAAAATGTAACCTTCTTGCTGTGCAACAATCCCATTATTTTTTTCTATGTCTTTTGAATTCTAGATCACAATAAATAGCATCCCAAACCTTGGAACTCAGTACTTGCTCCTGTTCTGATCTACTCAGCAAAGATTTCCATAAAATTCCATTTTGTGGTGATAGTAAGTGAACAGTTGCTGCATGTCAGATATTGTCCAGTGAGCTTTATTTCTCATTTTATCCTCACACCAATTCTAAGTGGTAGGCACTACTATGCTGTTTTCCTACAGAAGAAGCCAGTGAATTACAGAAAGTTTAAGTTACTTGCACATGACTGCAATTTGCAAGTAGAAGAGCAAAAAAAATGACCAGGCTATTTGGTTGCTGAGCCTGTGCTGTTTAACTGCTTGTGTAGGCTGCCTCCTAGATGTTCCTCCTGGAGCACATGAACTGCAGGATGCAGAACTGAATGCATTTTGGAAACCTATAAGGAGAAGTACAAACATACACACATGCACACGCACACACACACACACACACACACACACACCCATAGGCCTTTATGATGAATATGGAGAAATACTACATCCTACCTGGATTTTGGAAGCCATAGCATTCAGAAAATCTCTTCTAGAGATGAGGGTCAAAATAAATGAATGGGGAAATATATGTATCTTATTTACTTCTTTCTCATTGCTGAAACAAAATACCTGACACCCAAATTAAAGAAGGAAAGGTTTATTCAGTTCACAGTTTATGTAGGTTTCAGTCCATATTTGGCTGGCTCCAAGGCCGAGTGGGACATGGCAGAAGGCAGCAGTTCATGGCATGGGTTGGAAAACAACAAAAGAAGCAAGAACAAAAAGAGAAGAGCTACAGCAAGCAATACTCTTTCCTTCTTTTATATTGTATGCAGGGTACCTGCCCTAGGGCAGGTGTAGCACTCTCACTCATAAACCCAGCAGTGGAATATGAGTCAATCATAAAGTCTAGAAGCTCAAGTCCCATGATTCCACGAAGCTTTTGAGGGGACATCTAGACACAAATCATAATAGCAGTCTTTACAATAAAAATCTTACTTTCAATGCTGAAAACTCAGAACATGAAAACAAAATATATGCTGTGTGCATCTTGTATTCAGGGTCTCCTGGAGTTGTGGTTTTCTTTAGTGTCCCAAAGAAAATAGTTTAAACCCTTATCCCACATGCTGTGAGAAAGCAGTGCCTCAACAGTGTTCTCTGAACTTCTGAGGAGCTCAAGGTCCCCTGATTACAAGTGGCTCCAAATTTCTCATCTAGACTTGTCTGTACACCTGCCCTCCCTGTCTCAGTTTCCCTGGACTTTCCACTGACCTTTCGCAAATAATCTTTACATAGTCTACTGTGTGGAACCATCTTCTATGTGGACTAAGGGGAAAGAAAAAAATTAAAATTAAGTTTCAGGCATTACGGTGCTCATATTCCGGCACAGCCACGTCCTGAAATTTTCTGCTGGCCGTCTGTCACCTCCTGTTTCAACTTCTGCCAAAGTGTGGGACTTCTCATCTCTACAAAGTACTTTTTCCTGTCCCTCAGCCATCAAATGTGCTCGTAGGCAAGCCTTTCTTGTGATCTAAACCCCACTCTTTCAGTTTGGACAGCCTCAGCCAAGTGACAAGAATGGCTCTGTTAGGTAATTCCCAGGAAGCAACAATTGCTAATATTCTCAGCTCCTCCATGGCCATGTTCCTTTTTTAAAACAATAAATACTTTCAAACACATCTTGATGTGGTGGAACTCTAAATTAGATCACAAATTTTGAAATATTCAAGAGTATGAAAGGAGATGTTTCAGAAAAGAGAAGCTTAGTAGAGAATAATAGAGAAAATAAATTGTGCATGAATGCCTGGATTTGTCCCTGGTGTGAACAATGGACCCTACAATAATTTAGGTTTGTGTTTATTCTCTGATTGTTTTGCATAAATCCTCTTAGAATAAGCAGAATTCTTTGGAAAATAGAGATGGTTATTTCAGAATATGTTTCTTGCTTAGATATTTTAGAATCCTGTTTACTGCTTCTATGTGAAAGTAGACCTAAAACTGACAAAAGCTATTTTTATGCAATTATTTTAGCCTTCCTCTACCTTCCTGATCTGTAATATACAACATACCAAGGCACAATGTAAGCATAATGAATTACAAAGAAAAGAGGCCTAGGTTATGAAGCAGGAATTCTTCATTTGCTCTGGATGTGCCTCTAGTTTAAAGGCTACAGTGCAAGGAAGATACACTAGCTCAGGAGTTTCCATTCCTTGTGCTACAGACCTGTTCAATTTCATGGCCTGTTAGGAACCTGATGTATGGCAGGAGATGTCAGGTGAGTTTACAAAGTCTCATCTGTACTCATAGCCATACCTCATTACTCTGAGTTCTGCCTCCTGTCAGATCAGTGAGTGGCATTACATTCTCATACAGGTGGGAACCTTACTGCGAACTTCATGAGGTAGTTCTATGCTGTATATTTTTTATATGAATCAAATGCTTGACCATTGGACGTGGTGATGCTAAAGCAATTATTATGTATCACAAATATGTACTAATAAAAACTGAAAAAAATTTCTCCACCATGCAGAAAAATCGTCCTCTACCAAACCTGTCTTTGTGTCTCAAACGTTGGGAACCACTGCACTAGATGATCTCTAAGTTTTCTATTGGCTCTGAAAATTACATAAGACTTTTTCAGTCTATTAATAGCCAATTTATACAAACATATCTACCTTTTTAAACTAGCTTCCTTAGTGTCTTTTGATACATGTCTTCTCTATGATTTCCTACTAAGCCTACCCAACTCTTCACTCACTATTACTAGAACAAAAAGTTGGATTATAAAACAGTATGACCAAGTCTGGATCATGCTAGGTCTAATAAATAAATTAAAAAGGAACAATGGATTGAGGGATTCATAGGACCTAGCTAATGTGCAGGGCCAGCAGAATGTGTATGGGAATGAATTCTGACTGAGGGAGGAGTGAGGCACCCAAAGTTGAATCAATGAGAGTCAATCATTGTGGGAACACTATCCATTGTTATGTGTTTCAATATCCAACCAAAGATTCCTGAAAATTAGGATAATGTGCTACAGTTGGAGCTTAAAGTACATGATGGCCCACACTTTGTAAAGTGGAAATTGTACAGCTAAAGTTGTATAGACAACAACAGGTCAAATAACTCAGAGAAATGGGAAAGATAAACGGTGTAAGTCCTGAAAACTGATTGGCTTGCCTCAACTTTTTCAGAGGGATTGGAACACTTACCATTTACCAAAGGATAAGAAATATGGGTGTGAGCAAGACAGCAGTCTCATGGAGAAGGTGATGGGTGGCTGGAGTAGAGATTCTGCTGCAACACTGAGTTCCAGGATAGCAATATGGATTACAGCAGGAGTTTACAAACTTCTACACACCTGAGGATATTTAAAATTATTGATGACTAGATCCCACTGTAGTAGTTTCATTTAATTGAGATGGATTGTAAATGAAACACAAGGATTTTTTAAAAGCTTGTAAATATGTACCAAAGTTTAGAAATCATTGATTGTAAATATTGTACAGAAACCAAACTCCAATGCTTAGTCATTAGACAAGGTAAATACAATTATTATCATGTGCATTCCACAGCATATCACATTGTTTCATAATACCAGTGAGATTATGAAATTTCATTGTCTCCAAAAGGTGTAACAAGCATATTAAAATTTTTGATAAAATATTTACATTATAGAGATCAGAAAATAAACTCTACAATGATGCAGGGTCTTCATATATTAGTGGAATTTTTGAAAGTGTGGGTCATGACAAGATGTTCACTCCAAAGTAAAAAACAAAGTATTGCAGCCCATATTTCCACAATTTAAAAGAAGCAAATGTTTTCTATGCCACTGAATTCTGAATGTTTTCCACACTTGAAAGTCCTCTACACATTTACAAAGCACCCCGGAAGGCTTCAGGCTTGAAGTGCAACACAAAGTTAGAAAAGGCTCATAGCACATCTCTCTCTGACAATGGATCTTAATCTTTGAGGTCAAAAGAAACAACCTGAAGTTAAGAACAAATAGCAAACATGATCATTCCAGTTACATATTCATTGATTTCTCTGAGATTGCCATGCAAATGGTTAGAGAGAACAGTAAGCCAGGGAGAAGAACGTGTTCTCATATTCCCACAACACTCACACCTGAGACTTCTTTTGCTCACACCTGTGAACATGTGGCAGGTACATTATGACCAATTGGTAGAAAAATAATATCTAAATCTATTGATGGGGGGCCAGGGAGTTAGCTCAGTAGAATAAGTGCTTGCCTGGCAAGCGCAAGGGCCTGAGTTCAATCCCCAGTTCCGCAAAAAAATAAATCTATTGACGATGTGAAGAATTACTGGAGCAGTTGGTATAGCTTCTTTCTTAGTTTTCTAGTCTTTTGATAAGAAAATATCACATACTGGGCTATTTAAACAATAGAAATTTATTAACCCATAGGAGCTTAGTAAATGGAGTCAAACAGTTAAAAAAAAATCAAGGTACTGGCACATCCTTGGTCTTTCTTTTCTAAGCATGTATTATAAAGGTATAAGCTAGATTGGAGAGACCACCTTAATATTCTCATTTTAATTCACCCGTTAAAGGCTCTATACCCAAACTTAGTCACATTCTTAAGTAACGAGAGCTAAGACTTTAGTATATGAACTTAAGATGAGGGAAAGTAATTACATCCACACTCTTGTTGCCAATCATTCTAGGGTTCTTTTGCTCAATTCAGAAATAAATGGTAAATTGGCAAACTATAGCACTGCTAGCACTCCTGATG
The DNA here is from genome assembly GCF_000260255.1 of Octodon degus. NCBI lineage: Eukaryota > Metazoa > Chordata > Mammalia > Rodentia > Octodontidae > Octodon > Octodon degus. The sequence goes on along the minus strand of NW_004524658.1, from coordinate 8,956,072 downwards.
ACACTGGATAATGCTGATCCAGCTAGTTGCTGGTCATTCCTGCTGCTGCCCACCACCATCTGATGCTCACTTGTGCTGGCCTCTGCTGCTGTGATTGCCACCTGCTAGTACCAGCATGTGCTGGGGACATGTAAGTCAACTCCTATATTGGTTACTGGCCCTTGGAGAGTTTTGTGTGCTACATATATTGCTCATTCTTTTGAAGTTATTTCACTGTCCACAGTATTCAGGGTAAAAATCCTAACTACATTTATGGGAATTTTAGAGCCCACATTACCCATTTAATAAATCATAAGCAGGAGGTTTAAATGAACATAAAAATGAGTCTTTATTTTAAGTTCTTCACCAAAGCACAGGGGCACCAGTACACAGGAGGGAACCCTTCTAGACTAAAACCTTAGAAGTGGCTGGGGAGTGCTGCTTATAAAGCAGCTACAAATGTGTGTCAGTGGGGAGCAGGGCTGAAACTCAGGAATCTTCTGGAAGCCTTTCTGTAAGTGTTAAGTATGAAAATAAGGGAATCAGATCCCTCCATTCTTGATATTAACCACAACAGGATGTTCCTTACTTCTTCAGAAGGCAATATTGGGGCCAGCAAGATAGCTCAGAAGACTAAAGCACCTGCTTAGGCAAGTTTAGGCAAGTACAGGGACTTTGTTTCAATCCCTGGCACCACATTCCATGCCAGCCCTGCTTCCAGGGTGGGCTGAGCCAGCAACAGAGTCCAGGCATAGTGGCATATGCCTGTAATCCCAGTCCTGAGGAGGCTGAAAGCAGGAGGATCACTATGAGTCCAAGCTGCATAATGACACCCTTCAACAACCAAATACATTTTTTTAAAAAAAGGCAATATTGTCTGAAGTGGCAGGAGTTGGGGAAGCACCATGTTGCCTGCCTGGCTGCACTCATGTTGGAGTGAAGAATGCCACTTTGACAGTCATAGAAGACAACAATAGATAGGGAAGACATTTAAGCAAACTGTCACAGTCCAGTGGGAAAAATGAAAGCAGAGGTGAGGGAAGGTCAGGCAGCTGCTGGCCAATCACACACCCCTTCAACCACTGCAGGAAAAAGCAAGTCAGGAACCTCTTGTCCATCCTAGTATCTTATGAGGTTCTAGAAGGAAAAATACTGAATTATGACAGAGAAGTACATCTGAGGAAAATGCTCATGGATGGATCTCGACAAATAGTTACCAACAGTATTTTTTGACATATATACACACAAGGAAAAGCATTAATCACAATCATATAGGCATAATTTTTCAGCCAATTGATTTTGGTCAGCTTCTTTCATTGGCATTCCCAGTCTGGCACATGGATAAATGATGAGTGCAACCATGTTAAAATACTGATGTAATATATAGCCCAACAGTATCAAAATCTCACCTAGATACTACCACAACTTTATGGTCATCTTGCCAGTGACAGAGATCTATACTGTGAACCTAGTAAAGCAAAATTTCTCCAGGAGAGCAAATAGCCATTTGGTAGCAAGTTCATTACACTGGATCTGTTTTATTCTAGAGGGAATAAACATTTACCTGGATACAACACATATTCCAGGTATTAATTTACTTTTCATTTCCATAAGATGCCAACCAGGACCACAAAGTGAGAATTGCAAAGCAGTTAGTGCACCAACATGAGCCCTTGCATGGCAACATATTAGATCAAAGAATCTACTATGTGGCTAAGAAGTGGGCACATGAGGTCATGGGATCCAAATGTCCTATTGCATGGAACACCATCCAGAAACTACATGCCTGGTGGAGCAATAGGAAGGACCTTGGAAGTCACAGTTGAGATAACAACCTGAAGAAACACTGGAAAAATAAACTTCCTTTCTACAGGACTCTCATGCAATGATGACTGTACTGCCTGTTGCTATAGCTTGTGTCTAGATGTCCCCCCAAAAGCTTCCTGCAGTCATATGCAGTGATTCAGAAGTGGGTGAATCTAGAGTTTGTGTTTAATCCATGGCCAAATGCTTTGGCCCCTTTTCATTCCTTGTTGCTTAGCTGCAGTTTGTCTACCACAAATAAGTCTATCTCTTCTGCCAAGCCACTCTGCCTTTGTGCGGGTAAGTTATGGACTGAAACGTCTACAAATTTGTGATCTTAACAAATCTTTCCTTCCTTCAATTTGGATGTTGGATATTTTGTCTCAGATACAAAAAAAGTGAATAAGACAGAATTTATACCAGAGAAGTACCAACCCCCTTACTGTGGCTGTACCTGGCCATGTGATTCAGGAGGTTTTGAGAATTCCTTGTGGAAAGAATTTGGGAAAACACTGAAGATTTCAGCTGAAAAAGTAAAGGTAGGATGTAGTGCATGGGAGATTCTGATCAGAGCCCAGAAGTCCAGAAGGCTAATTGAAACCATGACAGTGAAGACCCAGTCAGGAGGTTTCTTTTCAGGACTGAATTGACTGTTGGTAACAGACAATGTGTGTTATGGTTGGGCAGAAAGTTTGTCTGCATTTTGCTCATGTCTAGAGATATTGCCTGAGACTAAGCTTAAGAGCAATGGACTGATTAGTCTAACGTTGAGGGTGTTTAATGTTGAGGCAGTGGAATAGCTACTCTTGGGGGGCTTTTACCCAGATTTGTGTTAAGAAACAAGATCAAAGAACCCAGAAGAATGAATTAAAATGTGCTGAGTTTGTCCAGAAAGGAAGCTCCAATAGAGCTGTGTACTATAAAGACAGTACAGAGAAGATATTGATTGCTGATTGAGACAACAAGAATAGAAAAGATGGCATAAGGGCATCAAGAGAAGCAACAGGACTCCACCCTTGCCACCCTCAAAATTGTAAAAGTGAAAGATTTTGCTCTAAGAACAAAACCTCAGAGAACTGTGTTGCAGAATGATGGGGGCCTAAAAATTTTGTTCCATAGAATTGGATTCAGAGTGCTTAGCAATTCAAGAGCTAGATCACTAAAATCAAGAGTGAGACTTAAAAGTAAAGTATCATGTTGTCTTCAAATAAAGATAATTTAACTTCTAAAGACAGGAAAAGGAATATTGTGGGACTGTCCTGCTTCAAGATTGTATATGGTGAGATTATTTGGACTTATGTGTAAACATAAGAAGTATATAATTCATTATGCCTATTTTTAAAATATATTCTAATTTTTAAATGCACTTTATCATATTCTGTAGGGACTTAAAGTTCAACATATCAATACTTGAAGAAAAATACCTGTTCCATATTATGCCTAAGATGTTTGATATGCAGACAGATAGTGAAGTTAAGCTTAACAGCCTAAGTTGTAAGGTAATAACAATAAGCTTGTCTTCTGGATGGTTAACAACCTAGGTTTGCAGACCAAAATTAGATGAAAAGGAGGGCTGCAAAGAAAGCCAACATTTTGGCCCTAGCCTTCTAAGGTCAATTAAGACTCAGGACATATGACAACCTGTACTGTAATGTCATCTAACTCGGCAGTGTCTCAAATTTTCTGATCAAGGAGATTATGGGGCCAAAGAGGAAAGTGATCGATGATGTAGAGTGTGCCTAAGGAGAGTCACATGGAGAGAAAACATTCTCTCAGGCTTTCACAGAGAGCACATTGGCCAAGCAATGGCCATGACTTATCCACATGGCTGACACTGACAAACAATCTGAGGTACAGGATCTCAGGATAAATCCTGAGGGGATTTCACTGGCCTTATCAGACCCAAAAGCTACAACTCTTGTTGCATAGGTCCTGCTTTACCTTGATCTTAACCACCCAGCAGAAAAGTATAAAAACAAAATATAAGAAGTAAAGCCATGCTGTTATGCTGAGCTATAGGGGACTCAGGCCAACAATTTCTGATATTGCCAGTCAAGTGGAGGACCCAATACTATTATGGACTACTGAACTCTTGTAGATTATTTTGCTGAGTTAACACACCTATAATATTCAAATAATGGAACTTAACATAAAAGGGGGATACAGATGAATGTCCATTTTTTATCTGTGTTTTCAAAGTGGTTAGGATAGATATATAGTTACATTCTCTTAATGAATAGAGTGATTTGTTCTAATGGTGTTTGTAGATAGGATATCATGTCTGCATCTTGAACAGCAATTAACCACTGGGAGGAATGTATGCAATGTGTTAATTATTGAAACTGTCCTACCAATTTGATTTGAAACTGTCTCATTGCTATTTGTTTATCAATAAAATTATGGGAAAACAAAGAGTGAGAAGCCTGGTTTCTGTTCCAACTGGTAGCAGACATTGGCATCATCCATGTGATGCTGGTTTTAGGTGCATGAAGAATATGAGTTGTGGGATCAAGAAGCCTTGTCCCCATATTTCAGAAAGCCTGGGAGGCCCGGCAGTGTGCTGCTGCTTGGGCAGGGCCTGAAGCTGTAAGTGAAGCAAGGATCATGGACCTTTTAAAGAAAAATTGAAAGAGAGAGCATTGGGGGCTCAAGACAGGCACCATGGAACATAGAGCCACTGAAAACATCATAAGAGAAGAAGCACCCTTGGCTACATGGGGTTAGTGGGGAAAGCTTCTACTACGGTACATAGAAAAAGTCTCATTGAACATCAAGCATAGCTATCTCTTCATTACCTAGAGCTCCTCTGTGCCAAGAAACCATTAAGTGAGAAAATAGATAGTTACCAAAATGACAGACCTTCATCATTCGTAAAAGGTAAGGGTGCTGTTCACAAGGAAAAAGACCTACTTTTAATATCACAAGTTCCTTCAGGAGACAGTACCTTTATCTCTCAGGAGTTACTGGTACCTTGATCCACAAACTTAATTTTCCTTATGATTCATTTCATGTTCTGAATGATTTCAATCAGAATCATGAAATGAATTATGTGACAAGAAAGGTGGCAAGAATTAAATTAGTGAACTGAGGTACCACTGCACCTGCCTCATTTTGTGATGGAATGAATAAGTTCAACAACTATGATTTGACAAGAAACTGGTAACCAGAGTTTTAGATGCTTCATGAATGACCCCTGGAATACTTTTTCAGACAACCATTTGGGCACAACAGGTACTGCCTAGCAAGCAACCAAGCAGCCTACAGTGAGCAATAAGGTTATCAGTTTTGTCTCTAGGACCATATACTATTAAAGCATTGTATTGTGCCCCATCAGATTTATTTTCTAATGTGGATCTAGAGGAAGTAAAATGTTAGACAAACTCAGTAAATTTTGCCAGCACAGGGATGCACTGTAGTGAATGTCAAGGTGCATGTCTTAGTCTACTTTCTGTTCTAAATTACAACTGCCCAGGCAAGATACATTCTAAAGAAAGTGAATTTGTTTTGACTCGTGAGTCTTACAAGAATAAGAAGCCATATTTGGTGATTGCCTTCATCTGGCAGAGTTTTGGGGAGCAGTTGGCACTGCATGACAAGAGACAGGAACTGTGCAGCAGAAGTAGCATAAATGAGTTTTATAACACGCAATTAACCCATTAATCATATGAATGGATTAATTCATTCGTGACACCAGAGTACTAATCACCTCTTTAAAGTCCCACTTAAAATTTCATAAAGGCAATTAAATTTCAACGTGATTTTTCAGGAAACGAATGACAGTATAACCATGGAATTGTATGTTCTAATTCCCTCTCCAGAGCTGGAAGAACTGATCTTCCTAGCTATAGGGATTCAGCCAGATGAGAGCTTTCTGCCTGCATCTCTCCCAAGAAATTGAAAAGATGTTTTCTTGCTCAAATTCATGCCCCTCATCGGGACAGCCTGTGTCCTTTCAGGACAGCTTTGAAGGGCTCTTTCATTTCCATGACCCTTGATGGAACAGCTTGAAGTCTTCATGCGAGTGAATCCTGCTTTCCTCCATTCTGCTCCAGGCTGCTTGCTGCATTTCCTCACAGGGGCTACTGATCCGCATACTCTCCCATAACGCTTCTGCATCTCCACCTCTGCCAGACAGTACACTTTCTGAGAAATGTAAGAAATGCATGCATTAACTCTAGGGCATAAGATAACTGAGAAACCAAGCAAATACCCATGGAAAAAAAACTCTATTTAACAATAAGGGGAGACAAACTCCCAACCTTATTTCAACTGTGGCTCTTATCTCAATAATGCATCATACAAATTACAAAGCCTCTTCTTTGTAATTTGGTAGTATCACATTTTTCTATAAAGTTTCTCTTTTCTTGGAGGTAGGAGTCCTGTGACTAGAGTTATCCCAGGATTAAACCACTCAGGCTTCCAGGGGTGAGGAACCAGCCACTGTATACATACATAAAATCATACTTAAGATAATGAGCCCACCCAGTTGTACATAGTAACAAATTGTCACTCAATTTTTAAGGCAGCTGGATTCTGTACATAAGGGATTGTTAAATGGGGAAATTCAGAAACAGAATTAAACAACACAGGTAAAAATATCCCTGATGAGTACTCCAGTGGATTTCTCTACCAGATTCCATTTATTCTTTCCTACTAATAACCCATGAGAGTTGTGTCCACAGGATCTAAACATTTGTTCACCCAAGCATGACTCTAGAAGATTGAGTGTAGAGTAAATATTCCTTTTTGAGTTAGTGAGAGGTGTAGTTCAAAGATGGAGAACACTAAAAGGAAGATCACTGGACTTTGAGGACAGTAAAGTGAGGGGACAAGAGGGCATGGCTTAAAAATTCTTCCAGTGGGCATGGTTTCATGCAACTAAGACAAAAGTACAGTTAAATGGATTAAGAAACAGTTCACAGATTTGATTACATCCCACTGGCATTTCTAGCATATAATTACTCTTGAGTTTTCCTCTGAAAACTATTGCTCAAAAAAGGCATGCCAGTAGGAAATCCATCAAGAAATGTAGCCAGCTCCCTCAGTACTTCAGCAAATAATTGCTCTTCAGCCACACCAATCCAAGTGGCACTCCCAAGTACAAAGGAGACAGCCAGGCTGACTTGACCTATGAAATGACCTCCTTTTCCCAGCTTAAAGACCAAGGTTCACACAGCACTCTGGGTGTTACTATCCCCCTAACAAGCTTCATATATCTTTCTACATTGTCCTCACTGTAAACGCAAAAGAGAGAAAAATACCTTGATTTCCACACCCTGGACATCTCCATGTCACCGCTTGGTACTAACTAGGCTATGGAGATTCTTTGGACCCATTATGTGAAGCCCTAACCAATAAGCAATTTCATTGATTAAGTACTTCGTAGTGACCATAAAATGTGACTGAGAAACTATAACCAAGCAGATTCTAACAGAAAGTTACAAGATTTGTACTTATTGAACTTTATCAATAACTTGCTGATCATTAGTTGCTTCCATCACAGTACCTGCATTTAAGAGGTTCAGTCTATTTCAGGCAAAGTAGTGAGGCTCACCTAAATTCTTTTTTCTTTTTTTTTTTTTTTTTTTTTTTTTTTTTTTTTTTTTTTTTTTTTTTTTTTTTTTTTTTTTTTTTGTATTTTGTATTTTAGGAAAAGGTCTGCAGGTTGTTCAGGGACTCAGTGATCTGCCTGTTTTCAGCCTCCCAAGTTCTGAGATTACAGGTGTGTGCCACCACACCCAGCCTCAATTGCCAACTCAGCTTACCTCGGTGGCCCGACCAGCACAGCAGGCCCTGGGATTGGACCCCTGGTCCCTGTGCCTGCTTGCAGGCATTTTAATCCACTGAGCTATTTGGACTGCCCTAGTCACCTAAATTCAAATCTCTAATGCACTACTTATTTTCTGTAGAACCTTTGTCAAATTTTTAATTGTCTGAGTTCTTGATTTCCTAATCTACAAAATTGGGTGATGGTCCCAGAGATGTTTTAAAAGCTAAACAGCACAACACAAATCGCATAACATTATATTTGAGATGTATAAAAAATAAAACCAAATAAAAATCAGTCTCAATTATAATAATTATTCAGAATAGCAGTAGACAAGGACTTACCAAGACAGTAGCAAAGACATTTTAGTCAGACATGCTAATATGAACAGCACCAAATTGAGCTGGGTTAAAGCCATGGAATAGTCATTAAGCAGATTCATCCTCTATATTCAGTTACTCTGTATTCCTAGATTATCACTCCTGTCACTTGTTAAAATCCTAGTGAATATGAGGAAAAAAATAAATTAAGCCCCACATGGCCTATACCCAATATGGATACCAAGACATCTTGAGTGGCGGCATGTAGGAGGCAGAAGTTCAAGTTCCCATGGCAGAGCAACCAAGTGAGAGTACATATGAAAAGGCCTCACCTTGAACCTAGCATCGATCTTACCCTAACCCATGCACTTGATTTATACTAAAAGGAAAATCAGATAAACATGTCACATCCTAAGACATAATATATTTTCATTTTAAGAATTAAGCTCATCTATACTCTGTGTTAACTCAAACTAATAACAACTTGTTAATATTTGGGAATTACATAGACAGGAGAACTTCTCTAGCACCCTTCAAATCACACAGTGTAACCACTGCTGCTTATGCCTATACATTGCCCTTGTTCCTAAACCCCAAATACAACTTTCAAATTACTGCACACAAAGAAATGAGCAAACATAGCCATGCTGGCCCCAGCCCTGGGGTGCACTGAGACAGCAATTGAGACTAGGTATGGTGACATGTGCCTGTAATGACAGAGCTTGGGACACTGAAAACAGGAGGATCACTGTGAGTCCAATCTACCCAGTGAGACCCTGTACATCTTGTACTAAATACAAATAATGAAAAAGAAAGAAATGAGCAAACATTAATGTTTTGAAAGAGTGAGGGCTTCTGGACTTATGTGTAAACATATATAAGTCTTTATTCCTATTTTTAAAATATATTTTAATTTTTGGGGTTTTTTCATCATATTCTGTAGGGACTTAAAGTTTAACATATCAATACTTGATGAAAAATACCTGTTCCATGTTATGCCTAAGATGTTTGATATTCAGACAGATAGTGAGGTTAAGCTCAGCAGCCTAGGTTGTATGGTAATGACAATGAGCTTGTCTTCTGGAGGGTTAACAACATAAGTTTGCAGACCAAAAATTAGAGAAAAAGGAGGGCTGCAAGGAAAGCCAACATTCTGGCCCTAGCCTTCTAAGGTCAATTAAGATTCAGGACATATGAGAACCTGTACTGTAACATCATGTAACTCGGTTGTGTCTCAAATTTTCTGATCAAGGAGATTATGGAGCCAAATAGGAAAGTGATCAATGATGTAGAGTGTGCCTAAGGAGAGTCACATGGAGAGAAAACGTTTTCTCAGGCTTGCACAGAAAGCAAAACATTTTCTCAGGCTTGCACAGAGAGCAAATTTGCCAAGCTATGGCCATGACTCAACCACATGGCTGACACTGACAAAGGATCTACAATCTGAGGCACAGGAACTCAGGATAAATCCTGAGGGGATTTCACTGACCTTATCAGATCCAAAAGCTATAATTCTTGTTACATAGGTCTTGCTTTATCTTGGTCTTAACCATCCAGCAGAAAAGTATAAAAATGAAGTATAAGAAGTAAAACCATGTTGTTATGTTGTGCTATAGGGGACTCGGGTCAACAATTTCTGACATTGCCAGTCAAGCGGAAGACCCAGTGCTATTATGGACTATGGGACTATTTTGGAATATTTTGCTGAGGTCACACACCTATAACATTTAAAGGACAGAACTAAATAAAAAAAGGGGATGCAGATGATTTTCCATTTTGTATCTGTGTATTTGAAATGGTTAGGATAGATATATAGCTACATTCTCCTAATTGAATAAATAGAGGGATTTTTTTCTAATAGTATTCGTAAATAGGATATCATGTCTGTATCTTGTACAACAAATAACAACTAGGAAGACAGCATGCAATGTGTTTATTATTGGAACTGTGCTACCAATTTGATTTGAAACTGTCTCATTGATATTTGTTTCTCAATAAAATTATGGAAAAAAGAGTGAAGGCTGTAGGAAGGTATACAATATTGAAGGAAATACAGTTCTGATATGTTAGCAGTGTTCAACTAGTCTGTGAGCATTTTGGTAATTATTCATGGATTCACAGTGTTTATATTATGTATCATAATTTGTGAAAAATGAATTCTATAAGAAACTTAATTCAATCCAGAAAACATATTCCACCAGAAAATAGAAATTAAAAATGATAATTTTGCTCTGGAAAATTCAGAGGTATAGAAGTAGTTTATTTTTAATTCACCTCTTGCTTATAATTAAAATTATAAATGTCTTAACGATAACAGTCATCTCTTGAAGGCTTCAGAGCTTTTTCTGGAAAATGATTATTTGATTTTGCAGTTGCTTCAGACAGTTTAGCAAGATGCATGCCTTGAAAAAGAGCCCCATGTCCAGACCATAACCTTTAAAAGATGAGTGAAATAATCTGAACCTGCAACAGCACCAACTGCTGTGCTCCAAAGTATAAATATTCTTGTCTTTGACTGACATTTAGCATTATAAAAGAAGAATGATGTCTTCTATTACAGTAAGGAAGGAACCATCAATTCAGTTTACATGAAGATTTTCTAGGTCTTTGTGTCAATCATTTCATAAAATTATTGATTAAAATAAATAGAAAAGGAATTGCATGGCATAAATAATAGAAAAACATTGAAAACTTGCACACACACTCAGAATTTTTGAGCTTATCATGCAGATCTCAATTCAAATTTAACCTTTAAATAAAAATGTCATGAAATGACCATCACTTTAATGAGCAGCTAAGGACAATCAATTACTTTCCCCTAAATAGTACACAGTTAGGTAACCATTTCAAAAGAAACCCCTCCTAGACCTCGGGTTCAGACACTGGCTTTCCTTTTCTTTGTTATCTGACACTGTTTTTTCTCTCTGCACACTAAATTTGTCTAAATATAAAAAAATAGGACACATTATATACATGCAATTTGAAGAGTTGTGAAAAAGTGAACATACAAAGCACATACATCAGAAATGGAACATTATCAGTTCCAGACATGCTTTCTACGTTTTCTCTGAGTCAATAAATCCTTCTGTCTCCTTTACAGGTAATAGCATCTTATTCCTAGCACCAGAGATTATGTTTTGCCTCCAGATCTTTATATAAATCAATCACAGAGCACAATACACAGTATGTGCCTGGATTCTATTGTTTACTTATAGAGCTAATACTAATAGTAAACTTTCTTAAATAGAAATCAAGAAATCAATCCCAATTATGATAGCCATAGGAAATAAATTAAAATACCTAGGAATTAATTTAATGGAAGTGGTGAATAGTATCTCTAATGAAAACTGTATAAGAAGAGAAAAAATATATAAGAATATACATAGAATAGCTGGAAAAATTGTACTGCTGATATTTATTGATCTATTGGAAGGAACAATAGACTGACAAAAAAAATTCTTTTTTTCCTCTATTCTTTGACCAGTTTTGAATGCTTATATCTGGTAATGTGAACAACAGACTTGAAGATAACAGTATGCAAAATAACAACCGCTATTGAATTCCTTTCATCTTGTTTAGTGAAATTTTGTATTCTTTCTAATAGTCATAATTTTCATTCTTTTTTAAAAATGAAAAAGAAAGTTAGAAAAATATTGGTGAAAGAAAGTTAATAGGACACACGAAAATGAAAGACATACTGTATTCAGTCATGTTGAGAAAAAACAAACTAAAAAACCAAGCAACTGTACTAATCCACTATCTGTTGCTATAACAAACAGATGAGGCTAGATACTTTATACAGAAAACAGATGTATTTAGCTTATGACTCTGACTATCCAAGAGTGGCATCTACCTTGCTCTGATGCCGGCCTCTCTATCTGCATCACAGCAGGGGAAGCCATGCAGAAAGAAAGGGCTACCTGCAGAAAAATAGTTGGTCCAACTTTGTATAACAGCCCACCTCCATGAGAACTAATTTTTTTTTTTTTTTTTTTTTTTTTTTTGCAGAACCAGGGATTGAACTCAGGCCCTTGCGCTTGCCAGGGAAGTGCTTATTCCACTGAGCCATCTCCCCGGCCCCCTCACTCACTTCTTGAGACCAGCATTAATCTTTTTCAATGTGGTGCTCCACATAACTGAATCCACTTTCTCTAGATCCTGTAACTGCGAAGTGTCACATCCTCTACACTGCCACAAAAGACCAAGATTTCAGGGTGTGAATACTGGAGGGCACACTGAAACCACATGCAAATGGCTGTGCCACCCTTATTAAAATCTGTGCCATTTATTGCACTCACAAGAAACCTTCCATGACAGGATGTTTGCCATTGCTATTTTATCTACTGGGAGCATTTCTTCATTTTCCCAGAGAGGCTTGCCACGACTTAATTAAAATATAAGCTTTCTTTTTTTAGTTTTGTGAGAGATGGATATTCCATTGCCATGCAAATATTGTAGGTGCATGAATTCAGCAAAATAATCCAATGTAGTCCAGTAGTCCATAATAGTAGTGGGTTTTCCACAGAACTGGCAATGTCAGAAGTTGTTGACTTGAGCCTTGTACAGCTCAGCATATTAATATGGCTTTACTTTTTATACCTCATGTTTATATTTTTCTGAAGGACCATTTTGTAGTGAAGAATATATATGTATATATGTATATATATGTATATATGTATATATACATATATATGTATATATGTATATATGTATATATACATATATATGTATATATGTATATACAAAACAGTTAGATATACAGCTACTTTCTCTTCTTTCAATGAGAAGATTTGTACTAATAGTGTTTAGACAACATAAAATATCTGCATCTTCCACTATGAAAAACTACTATGAAGACAACAATATGCAGTGTATTAATTATTGTAGCTGTCCTACTAATGTGTTTTGAAACTGTCTCATTGCTATTTCTTTCTCAATAAAATTAAAAAAATATATAAGCTATCTTTGCTCACTGTTTTTTCATAACATATATCACTCACAAGCACACTTTACACCTTTTACTTCATTAACTGTTTCTTTCCTAGAAAGAAATCTCCATAAAGTGATTTTTGTCCGTTCTTTTTTCTGATAACCTCAGCATCTAGTACAGCATGGGGAATAGAACTGATATTCTGTATATCTTTATCTAATGAGATAATGAGGCATATATTTTTAATGTCATGCTAATAGGAGCATTCATTGCAGCAGTATTGCTCAGCAAAGACGTCTGAGAGTAGATAAGCCTGGTAAAGTAACTGAAAAATATGTTCAATATCAACTGAACATATTCATAATTCTAGAGATTATGACAGTCAATGACAATACATGGGGGTTTGTGATGTAGTGTCTAATTTAAAGCATACAAGTTATCAATATTTTCATATTCCTGTCTTCTCCAACATGTATGCTTAGCTCCAAAGCTTCTTCTATTATGCTGGATTTAGAAAAATAACTTTAGGAAGTTGTGTAGTTCTCTTAGTTTACTACTGCAAATTTTATACCATAAACAATGAGGTTCTTTTACATTTTCTTTACTTCTAAAATTACACTATTATAGGGTAATGTTTTTGAAAATCTAACAATTGATTTTTGAAGAGTTTTCAATGTTATGTACTAAGTTAAATGCAAGCAAGTATATTATAAAGCAGAGGTAAAATAATATATCAACATCCTTGTGTGGAATTGGTCTTTAGTCTGAAGGGGAAGGTACCTAATATTTGTTGTACTGCATAGGATGCCACTAGGAACACAATTTTGAGGTTAAAGAGATATGAATTTCTTCTTCATTCTTTTTTGTCTTTCAGCTTTAATGGAAAGTATCTGTAGGAAAGTAGAAATTGTAGTTCAAAACCATAATGATAATCAGTGGCTTCTCAGCACTGTGGATACCAGGAATTGACCAGTTTAGAGATTCATCCCATCATCTAGGAGTTTTCGACATCACCAAGTTGTGACTTAACTACTCCTTTGTCATCAAATACCCATGCTTCAGACAGCATTTTTTTCTTTTTCCTCTCTGTTAATCTTTATTTAAAAAATGGGTTAGTATTTCAGCTTTTTTGAGGTGCCAACTTGTTGAATGTTTTACTTTATAATTTACAGAGAGTCTTTTCATGAATCAGCTCTCTTAATTTAAATTTAGTATCCACATTGTACAAAAAAAGGAAAAGTGAGCTTCATAATAGTTAACTGAGTATTTTGAGGACAACAACAAGTGTAACACTAAGCCTACTGACAATAACGTCATGGCTCTTTTTATCCTGCCTAATGCCATAGTCAAAGTTATAATCAAGTTTTCAAATAACTTTTTAATTAGTGCAACTTTTTTTGGTCTATTTTAGAGTCAGGGCCTGTCTATGCAGTTCAGTCTAGCCTTGAACTCACTTTGTAGCCACAGCTGGTCTCAAATTTGCAAAGTTCCTCCTGCTTCAACCTCCCTAGTTCTGGGATTACATGTAAAAGAATTTGAAGTAAGACATTCTCTTAATCTCTTGGAACTGAAGTTTCTGCATTTATACTACGGACATTTTGGTGCTTAGAGAACCAATTTGAATGACTGGACAAATGAAGCATAGTTATTCTCCACCATATATTGAGCTCTTCTTTCTCCTTTTCTCTTCCTCTGTTTTTCATTTATTATCTATGGGATTTGATAAAAAAGTTTTTTAAAGACTCATGTCAGCTTTTTATTTTTAAAAATCCCTTATTTTATTACCATACATATTGTGGGTTATGTGTCAGGTAACACTAGAATACTTAAGATACATTTTCTATTTTTCTCTTCAATTTCTAATTGAGTAAACTACTGTCATGGCAAAAAATGAATATGAACTGATACTCAGGAAATCTGCAAGACAAAAATTAAGCACTTACTCTGCATGAGGCACAGAGGCTAGCTGCAGCACCCAGGGCTGCCCTCAGCAGACTTACAGCACGCATTTGTATAGAGAGAGAAAACCACGACCACATAAGCATATTGGAGGCATCTGTGGTTTTCTTTACTATATGAAAGAAGTCCCAAGATTACGTTGACAGAGTCACCATGCTTTTATAGATTCGCACAGAGAATTTGAGGAATTGTTAAAGGGCACCTATAATCCTGTATTTTAGGAGATTGAGTTTGTGTACTTTTCTTGGTTAAGAGAACCATGTCATCTTCAAGGAAAATCCTAACCAACATAAACTTTCCTCCAGCTCATTTTTTAATGTATATTATGTCTAAGTAGGATTTTTTGGCCCAGTTTATAAAAGAAATTTCCAAGTTGGCCAAGTTTTAGGGTTTTTGGGTTTTTTTTTTTTTTCATTAACAAACACTATTGTTTTAGGATGCTTTTACTGGTATTTTATTAGACTAGGAATATGTATCTTGATGATTAAAATCATTGAATTTCTTTTTTACTTTTAGACCACAGATGAAATCAACAAATTATTAAATTTAATAAGCAAACTATCAGATTTGCAGGAATTATTAGAACAAATTGACACTCTAGAAAATATGACCTATATAGGACAGATATGGGTATATTGTGTTACCCTTATAAACTCAAAAATCTGAAACTATCATCTAATGATCAAAACTATTTTAATTATGAGTTCTCTATATATTCCTCTCTCCCCCATATATATGGTAAGAATTACTAATGTTGTGTCTAATTCTATTGAGATTATATTAAATTGATTAGTCATAAAATTTAAGAGTTGTTAAAGAGCCTTGAAAGTCACTTACCTCTTTACGACCTGAAAATAAATTAATTATTCCCATAATCTTTCAAAATGACTCAGTAAATATTAGGTTATCTCCACTGATGAGATTTCATAAGTCTGTGACTAGAGGCATCTGTTATAAGGAGCCAGAAAAAAAAAAAAAAAAGGAGGCAGCTGAGGCTGAGTGGAAAGAGAGTTCTATGAAAACTAGTAAGCTTGCATATAAAATGCTTCTGCTATTAAGAAGTAAAGCCTTTCAGATAGGAAGCAGAATGGGGAGCCATTCAAGGAACCATGTAGTTATGACTGACAGAGTGTGGGAGAGAGAAAATTTAGCTGATGTTGAAGAGGTGAGCGGGCATGGTCTTATGTGAAAGTTGTAACAAAGACTTTGATGTTGTTCTACGAGCAATATGAAGCTAAAAAAGAAATTTTAGTCATGCATGGCATGATAAGAATTGCATTTTCAAAAGGTCACTCTGACTCCCATGTGGAGAACAGATTAGAGTGTGATGTGACAACTCCAAGAATCCCGACAGGAATGGATTTTCAAACTCACAAGCAAGAGACAGGGAGTGACTCACACTACAGTGCTGATACAGGACAGAAGATGACAGGCTCACAGGAAATAACAACAGATGTCACCCACCCCTATACCATACCCCGGCACATGCATAATGGTCTTCTTGAATCCAGTTACTGGCTCACATGTGGAGCTCAGGCAGGACCAACATCCTGCTTCATGGTTATTCGTGATGAGTATGCTGTGCTCTACCCTGTGCCCAGCTGACTTCATAACAGGCAGAGAAAGCACAGCTAGTGTCCCACAGTGTGCACTTTCCCTCCTCGACCCAGCACATGGCAAGCAGTGGGAGGAATGTCCCTGTCAGCAGGCCACAGGTGCTGAGGAAGAGTACTCCCACTCCTGGTGGGCCCTGGAGTTCAAAGCTTTAAACACCTGCCAAATCCACAGCCTTAACTAGCCTAGTTTAGTTCAGCAGACATTTATCACACCTGCTAGGAGAACTATTACAATCAATAAATAAACAGACTCAATCAAAGCTTTCCTGTAAATAGATCTATGGGAAATGTACTATGTCATTGGAAAGACCATGTTGACCTTCCTAAATGAGGTAGCTGGACACAAAACCTAGTGTAATTATCTTCAGAATTGATGACAGTTAGAATAATAAAGATGTTCACTGTGAGAGGGAACCCAGTTTTCAGCAAAAGGAAAAGGAATATATAACAAATGTTTTCTACACTATGTTTAACACTTGATCCATTTTGCTCATTGAACTAAACAGCTATGCCAAAGTGCAGTCTATGCTAAGTGCAGTCTCTCATGCATTGTTGTTGAAAGAACTTTGTGGACACACTGTCATACCCATTCAATTCGATGTTCTCTGAAGTCCTTGTCATATTGCCTCAGCAAAGTTGAGTAGGCACAGCGAGTCTGACCAGCAACGCCTGAAATATGTCTATCACCTGGTCCGTTAGAGGGAAGTGCACCTGTCCTGCTTTATCTTAAATTTCAGCAACTTTTACACTATGCTTCTGATGTCCATTTATATAGCTACTATTCATACAAAAGCCATTAAATACAAATTGCACACGGCACTAATAAGAGACAGAAATGGAATTACTGGCTCTTTTTTAAGTGGAAAAAATTGAGGATATAGCGAAAGGAAATTAAATCAGCACTCCAGAAACATACCTGCACCTCCACATTTACTGTGGCACTTTTCACAGTGGTGAAGAAAGGGAATCACTCTATTTATTGATTAACAAAGGAGTAAAAGAAGTGTGCCATGCACAGACAACTGAGTATACTCAGCCATAAGGAAGGTTATATCAATCCTGTCATTTTCAGCCAAATGGATGGAACTAGAGGACATCATGCTAAGTAAAATTAGTCACAGAGAAAAAAATCATAGATCCTCTTTTTTGAAAAAATAAAAAACAAAAATCAACCCAAAAGTAGAATAGTTACTACCAGAGATTGGAATAGATGAGGAAGTGTGGGGTAGCAGTATGTGGATATGATCTGTGTATGGCCTATATATATGTGTAGAAGTATCACAAGAAATCCATTGCTACATACAATTACCATGTTAATTTATTTTTATTAGGCCTAATATTGCTTTTAGAATAGCTATTTTTCTGCATTTGAATAGTCTGAGCTTTCATTTTTAAAAAAACTGGTATTAAATTAGGCTGTCTTGGAAATAATGATATAAAGAGAAAATTGCTTTTGAAAATCCAGGATTATTTTTTAACGATATCAACACTTGACAAAGCAAAGCTTTCTAGTTTTCAAGCTCCATCTAGTTGCCCTTATTTCTACTAAATTCATGGCATCTAATAAAAAATATGTTAAATAGTAAGGAGCTCATAGTGAAATGTAATATTTCAAGTGACTTTATAAGATCTATTTACTTTAATATGAAAAACTCAGCCACAGTCGGCCTATTGCCTTAGGCAAATGGAAATTCCATTCCTACTCAAATGTCCTTGTGTAAAAACAACCATACTGGGCAAGTTCCTTACTCAGAAAATGACATCTGAACTGCCTGGCATGCGGCAGCTCTTGGACCTAAAGAAAAATTTAAATTGTGTCTGTTATATGTCTCCTGTGAGGGAGCCCAGGAAGTTGATGCAAATTTGATTTACTTTCTCTCTGTAAGTTAATATGTACAGAACCTGTGTCCTGGCAAGTTGATTCTTGGGGACATGCACTAAAAAGGCTCTTGTTAGTGAACTCTAGGAATTTGTATCTAGAGATAAGACGTAATTCATCTATTCTTCTACAGGAACAAGTATATAAAGGAACTGTGATATGCTTATACAGTGGAACACTATTTAGCCAAGAAACCAAAAGTATGGTCAGAGAGAATCCCATAGTCCTCAAATTGAAAATAAAGCATATTCTATAGGAATACACCTAGAATGGTTGGTTAATTTTATATGTCCATTTGACAGAGCTGTAGTAGACAGTTTGATCAGACATCAATATATGCTACTATAAATGTGTATTTTACATATAATTAATATTTAAGTCAGTACATTCAACACAGTGTCTTCCATAATTCAGACCAGCTTCCTATCGGTTAATGGCTTCAAAAGGAACGACTGAAATTCCCTGTGAATGAAGTTCTAGCTCCAGGTTGCCTCTCGGGTGGAGGAAATGTGAAAGAATCTCACCCTCAAATTTCCAGACTGGGGCCTGCCTCTCTACAGATGCTACAGTTGTGTACCAATTCCTTTAAGAAAGTTCTATCTGTCTGCCTGCCTGCCTGCCTATCTGTCTGTCTGTCTATCTATCTATCTATCTATCTATCTGTCTATCTATAATCTATTAATTAACCAATCTCTTCATCTACTTACTTACTTACTTAGCTACCTACCTACCTACCCTATTTTTTGTCAGAGGCTCGAGTAGAGAATCAACCAGTTATGATTCCCACTTAACAGGCCTTGTGATTAGAAAGAGGCATGGGTTTTGGATTAAAACAAGTGAAATCAAACCTCCATTTCAGGAAATTATTCTCTATATGATTAATTTAAATCAATGACTTGGTGGAACTTGAATTTCTCCTCTATTAAACAGAAATTACAACAGAGTTGTCTGAGGACTGAATCATATAGTATATCAATATGATGAATGTGCTTTAACATTTTTTAGTTTATTCTGTTACATGCTCTGAGATCTTATTTAGCAGTGAAATTTTGTTTGAAGTTTGATAGCCTTACAGAACCAAAGACTTTCTCTAATTTAAAATTAGTGGGTCCAGGAAGACAGCTTAGCAGACCAAGTGCCTGCTTAGGCAAGCTCAGGAACAGGGTTTGATCCCTGGCACCACATGCCATATCAGCCCTACCCCCAGGTGCAATGAGGCAGTGACCACGTAGTGGTGGTGTACACCTGTAATCCTAGCTCTGGGGAGTCTGAAAACAGGAGGATAACTACGAATTCAAGCTATGTAGTGAGACCCTGTGCCAAAAAAAAAAAAAAAAACTATAAACAAACAAAAAAAACCCTCTAAAACTAGTATTCCCAGGGAACAAACTTCTCTCAATATTGTTTGAAACTGAGGTATTTTTTTTTACATAAGAAACTGGAAAAGACTGAAAATATTCAGTACAGACAATGGTGAGGGGAAGAAGGCATTCTTATATTTAACTATGGCATACATTATTACAAGCTTCTTAAAAGGTAAAGAAGACATTTAAAAGCAAAGAATGTCAGTGTATATGTGAAAGAATGCTTATGGCAGTTATTTTAATAATTTCAAGAGAATGAAAAAATTTAAACATCTATTAATAGTAGAAAGTAGCATTAGATAGGAATACAAATATATATTATGTAATTCTCTTTACCTATTGGTAAAGGTGAGTATAATTATACTGTATCTAGCTGTTGGAGTGAGGGGAGATGGAAGAAAGGAGAGGAAGTGATGTAAAAGGATCAACATGAAATATGTGTACATACACTAAATACATAAATATAATAAATATATTTATTATGGATCTCAAACATTTACCAATAAAAATATAATAACAGCAATGCTTATTTGTGTATAATTGAATAAACAAAAATACAAAAATTAAGATATTAAGCATAACATTGATTCATCATATAATAAAAACAGTAGAGAATCTTAACTTTTCATTTCCATTTTTCTACTGTTCAGTTTTAAAAATAAGCATCCATTACTGTGGTGAATGGAAACAAATCAAATTAGCAAAACAAACACATAGATCTCATTGGATTTCTAATATCTTTAATTGTACATTAAGTCACTAATTATGTAGATAAACCTTGATTTGAATCTTTTCTTTTAATTGGTGAATTTAAATCTTTAATTGATACCACATGCCTTTCAAATGACTCTATCCATCTTTTCTATTCTCCTGAGTCTACAGGCAAACTTACTTTTGGAAATTTCTCTAAAGTCTCTTTTCCCCCAGTCAATATCAGTTTACACAATAGCTAACAAGAAAAAGAAAATCATCTGTATACTTTTATTAACAACCTTCCAGCTAACACTATATTGGTGCTGAAGATCTAAACCAGGGCCTTTCGATTTCTTCTGAAATTTACCAAGGGAAAAGATAGATAGATAGATAGATAGATAGATAGATAGATAGATAGATA
>NW_004524658.1:8919192-8924109 GCF_000260255.1 Octodon degus | reverse complement strand
GGATAGATATATAGTTGCATTCTCTTAATGAATAGAATGATTTGTTCTAATGGTGTTTGTAAATAGGATCTCAAGTCCGCATCTTGTACAGCAATTAACCTCTAAGAAGAATATTCGCAGTGTGTTATTTGTTGAATCTGTACTTCCAATTTAATTTGAAACTGTCTCATTGCTATCTGTTTATCAATAAAATTTTGGAAGAAAAAGAAAAAGAAAGAGATTGACATCAAAAAATATGCAAAAGTGGAAACGATACCTCATGTGTCCTGTGTGGAAAAGACTGATGTGTCCTGAGTGGCGTCATGATTAATGAGGATGTGACCCATTCACACATTAGGCGCTATATAAAGAACCTTCGAATTATACTGCTAGATTCATCTCTGGAATACAAGAAATGAGAAAGCCAGACAGACATTGAGATTACAAGAGAAGAAGACTTTGCCCAAGTCCTCCAAGTGGAGGAAGAGTCATTCAGCAGCTCTGTGAGGACATCATCGAAGCCTGATGTGGTCATCACAGAAAAAAGAGCATTTCAGGTTTGGCTCAGCACTACCTCTTATGGGCCAGTATCATAGCCATCCGTATAGTTTGGAAGACAAACAATAATAGGATTGCTAGAGCCTATGGGGCCCGTATAGTTAGTAGACTGGAATAACTGAGAGAAGATGATGTTGGGACAGGAGCACGCTTGCTGGAAATGAAGAAAATTGGAGACGAGTACTTTATATTCTTCACTGAGCGCAGAGATCCCAAGGTCTGTACCATCCTCCTCAGAGAAGACAACAAAGAAATTCTCTTGGAAATAGAGTACAACCTACAGGACACCATGCAAGTGTGCTGCAACATGCTCCTCAACGCTTAGCTGGTGCCAGGAGGTGGAGCCACCGAGATGGCTGTGGCCCATGCCTTGACAGAAAACTCCAAGGCCATGAGTGGTGTGGAGCAGTGGCCCCAAAGGGCTGTAGCCCAGGCTCTGGGGGTCATCCTTCAAACATTCATCCATAGCTGTGGGGCCAGCACCATACACCTGCCGACCTCTCTTCGGGCCCAAACACACACAGGAAGGCTGTGAGACCTGGGGTGTAAACAGAGAGACAGGGCTTTGGTGGACGTGAAGGAACTGGGCATGTGGGAGCCTTTGGCTGTGAAGCTGCAAACATACAACACTGCAGTGGAGATGGCAGTTTTGCTACTGAGGATTGATGACATCATCTTGGGCCGTAGAAAGATGGGTGATGATGAAAGCCAGCAGGGTGGGGCTCCTGATGCTGGCCAGGAGGGAATGGTGGGCAAGGTGGCTTCAGCACGCAGACCAACAGACTCTTTTTCCTCAGCCAGTGTACCAGGAACACTGTGGATGTCTTTGTTTAGAAGGGATCAGGCTGAGGAGCAGCCCCCAGGCTCTCTTTCCCAGCTCAGTTTGCAAAAGGCATTGACATGTCATTCTTCTCTATTGTAAGCTTTCTATTTAGTTTGCTTCTTCTGATTAAACCTAAGTCATTTGAAAAAAATAAATAAATAAATAGATAAAATACTTCAAGATAGGAGCAAATCTTGGTAACTTCAAGTTAGGCAAAGCTTTCCTTTTTTAAATTGTATTTTAGGGAAGGGTCTACAGGGTATTCAGGGTCTCACTACTAGATTGGACTCCTAGTGATCCACCTGTTTGCAGCCTCCCAGGAGCTGGGATTACAGGCATGCGCCACCACACCCAGTCTCAATTGCTATCTCAGTACCCTCCTGGGGGTGGCGCCAGCATGGCAGGCGTAGGGATCAAAACCCAGCCCCTGCGCCTGCTTGCAGGTGCTTTAATCTGCTGAGCTATTTGGCTGGCCCAGGCAAAGCTTTCCTAATAAATGTGCTACATACATGTACCAATGTCACACAAGGCCTGTAAACATTATGAACTGCAAATAAGCAATAAATAAATAAAGCACCAAAAGCACAATCAAGAATATTAAACAAATTTGGGTTTCATAATATAAAAATTTTGCATTTTGAAGGATACTATCCAGAAAGTATAACAACTACCACAGAGTGGGAGTAAGTGCTTGCAAACCAGGTGTGTACTAAGGAACTAGTATCTAGTATGTATTAAAGTTCTAATAATAATAAAATTACAAGTAGTCCAATTTTTAAAATTGTCACAGGACTTGAATAAACATATCAAAAATACATAAAATGAACAATGACCGCATTATAAGATGCTCAAAATTTTTGTCAGGAGGAGGTGCGAGTCAAACTGAAATGAAACTCCACATTATTCCTACTAATATGACTAGAATCAGAAAGACAGACAATAATTGTATGATACAGAGAAATTTGAACCCTACATTTCAGCGGAAATGTAAAGCTGTAAATTTAATTTGGAAATCAAATTGCAGTTTTCAAACTGTTAATTACAGAATTGCCAAATGACTCAGCAGCTCTACTGCTAGATATATGAAGGGAAATAAATGGAAGCATGTGTCTACAAAAACATTGTGTGTAAATGTTTATAGCAGTGTTTTGCATAATACCCCAAAAGTGGAAACAACTCAAATATCTATCAACTCACAAAAAAGCAAAATGTATTATTATGTTTATGCAATGAACCATTACTCATTATTAAAAATTAAGTGCTAATACAAGCTCCCACATAGACAAACACTAAAAATGCTATTCTAAGTAAAACCATCGCAGTCTAGCTTGATGTATGTTTCACCTGCAGTAAGGGGATAGGGCTCTCATCTCAGCTACTCTTTTCTCCTTGCTGGGACAAATATCCCACACTCAAAATGAAGGAAGGAAAGGCTTATTTAGCTCCCAGTTACTGGATGTTTCAGTCCATATTCAGTTAGCTCTAAGGCAGAACAGCACAGGGCAGAGAGAAACCTTTCAAGGAAGTGGCAAAATGTAAGACAGCAAAGTAAGGGCCTCAGCTTAGGCAGCTGGCTTCCATTCCCTCCTTACATTGTAATGCAAATTACCTGCCCCAGGGCAGGTGCAGCATTCACACCCGCAGTAATCAATCATGAACTTCAGAAGTCACCCCAGGAAAACTTGAGGCTTTGCGGGGACACCTATACACAAACCATATAAGCTCTCTCTCAGGCTTTGTGCTTGAAGGACTCTCTTGGTCCGCCTGGCCTGATAAACCTACTGAAACCTCTGTCCAGTGTTCCAATCTCTCAGCCACCTTTCCTTAGAGTCAGCAGCTGTCCTTGTGGATCTTGTTTCTTCTTAAGATTTTATGCTCTTAATCCATCACAGCTTTATAATAAGTCCAATGATCTCAATCAGATTTGTTCTGCTTTTATTCAGCTTTCCTGAGCAGTGTGAGATTTGCCTCAACTGTCCTTATACCTATCACTAAAGGCTTCCCCCTCTAGTATGATCTTTACACACAAAAAAGAGACAGAACTGACCAATTTACCATGACATTCTCCTTCAATAACGTCTCATTGTTTTTAGGATTAGTTTAAAAATCTTCCAACTGTTTTATCCTCTGTTGTTAACCAAGAGCGTCTCAGAAGCTCTTTCTCACATAAGATTCTCTGTTTGTCACAGCTTCACAGGTCCTCAGCTGTGACACATCTTCTCCTAGTGGAGGACCTTTCCTTAGAATATCTTTTCAATATCTTCATTACCTTTTGATTAAGGTACTAAGTGTACAGGTGCTAAGCATGACTCCAAGACCGTCTATTAATACATACCTAAACAGAGATTAAGACAAAAGACAAAAATTAATTTTTCTGAACATGCAGAGTTCAGGGGGTTTCAGTAATGATACGTTCTCAGGACAACTGTGACACAGACTGCCTGCTCACCATATCCCAGGATGGCAATCTTCTCCACACAGTATTTTCCCCAGTCTTGGCATTGAAGTTATAGAAAATCATTAGTGGTGGCCATAAGTGTGTCAGACGTTTGTACTGAACATTTATAACTTTCAATTATCCAAAACTTTTTTTTCATGTTGTACCAGAGCTCAAATTTCCTCTGGGGAGGTCAGGCTTCTCTCATTGTGCAGAAGATCAATGACTGCTGCTCAAGTTCCCTTCCACAACCACCATTATTCAAGAAATAAAAACATTTTAACTTTCTGTTCTAAATCTTTAACTCTTCTCCTAAGAAATACAAATTATGTCTGAGGAGCAGTGGATGCTGGAGCTGATTAACTCCAAGAAATGCTTATGCTAACGACTTTATTAAGATCTGTTCATGGCAGCCATTTTGTACTCCCAATATTGGTTTTTATTGAGTTCAAACAAATAAATCAATAATGACAATGGTGCTCATCACAAAATGGGAACATTATTCAGTTTAAAAATTATGATGACAGAAGGGCCAGCCAGATAGCTCAGCGGATGAAAGTTCCTGCTTAGGTATACAGGGGTGGGGGTAGGGGAGTAGCATGGGGGTGAGGTGTTGATCCCTGACCTGCCCTACAGGCCCCGCCCCCCAGGGCTTGCTGAGACAGTTCTTAAGACTGGGCATGGTGGCATGCGCCTGTAATCCCAGCGCTTGGGAGGCTGAAAACAGGAGAATCACTAGGAGTCTGAGTGAGACCTGTTGACCCCATAGACCCTGTACTAAATACAGAGAAAAATAAAATGAAAAATAAAATTTATGATGACATAATTTTAAAACTCCTTCCATATTTATTAATCTCCCTTTCTCAAAACAATATACTGGGGCCAGCAAGATAACTCAGCATACTAAAGTGCTAGTTTAGGCAAGTGCAGGGACCAGAGCTCAATCCCCACCACCACATGCAGGGCTGGCCCAGCCCCAGGACAAGCTGAGCCGGCCAGAGTCCAGGCATGGTGGGGGATGGCTGTAATCCCAGCACTGGTAAGGCTGAATGCAGGAGAATCACCATGAGTCTGAGTTGCATAGTGAGACCCTGCAACAACCAAATACATCAAAATAATA
>NW_004524658.1:8914204-8919092 GCF_000260255.1 Octodon degus | reverse complement strand
TATATTAATATTAGTTAATACATTATTTAACTAACCCAAATGTTATTTAAATGGTTCCATTATAGATAAAAAATTCAACTGAGCAGTCTTATCTATGACATCTGATTTGAATTACTTTGTTTTTAGGGGTTTTTTGCTTTAAACAATTTATTTAACTGAAATGGACTTGTTTGTTTCTGAAGTGACTTCCATTTATTTTGATACATCTTTTCCCCATGATGATTTACAAGATCTTCAAGCCAATATAAATATTTTATAAATATTTGAATTTTGGGGTATACAGCTATACAATACCTCAGCAATATCTTTCAGCAGAAAATACTGAAGAGTAAAGGCTAAACACAATTAGTAGGTACAGTGAAAATCTGCTGCAAATATTTCTGAGGTAAGGAGGCACCACATACCTGTTCAACTAAAAAAACCACCCTACAACACAGGATGATTTTATTTTTACATAGGACCTAGAACACTTAAGCTGCCAATTAGGTACTGGATGGCAAAGCAACATCCCCAGTTTATGCCATGAATTCATAGGGAATAGGTTCCAACAACTCAGGTTCTTTCCCATTGGTTCTCACAAAGTGTGCTTCTCTGGGAGGGGCAAGCTGACATTTCAGTTGAACCCAGGTACCTTTCTCTTTGGCTTCCTTCTTTTTCTGATCATTTTCCTTGACAGGTTTCAGGAAGCTATCATGCCTTTTTGAGTGTTTGATATGCTCGATATGCACACTAGTCCTCTTGGCAAATATCTTGCCCTTAACTTGCTTATTTATAACAATGCCAACAGCATGCTGGGTAATGTAGACTCTTCCCTTTTTGCCATGGTAACATCTGTAAGGCATTCCTTTTTGCACAGTATCCTTTCCCTTGATGTCTACAATATCACCTTTTTTGTAGATTTG
The DNA here is from genome assembly GCF_000260255.1 of Octodon degus. Taxonomy (NCBI): domain Eukaryota; kingdom Metazoa; phylum Chordata; class Mammalia; order Rodentia; family Octodontidae; genus Octodon; species Octodon degus. Next base: position 8,918,190 of record NW_004524658.1, on the reverse strand, counting down.
CATGTATGTAGCCAAAGGAACAACCCCACGTTTTCTAAAAGTCCTGGAAAACATATACCGGGTTCCCCTCCTCTTGCCCTTTGTGTTAGTTATTTTGGCAAATTACTGGAAGATGGCAGTTCCGGCCGAAAGGCTGAGTTACTTTGAAAAAGTAGAAATGAATTCATTTCACATTTAAATGATCCATTCTCATTTTCCCATTTGTTTTCAGAATATTTAACAAAATAAGACCCATATCTAACTACTTATGACATTAACATATTTTATAGCTCTTTGTTTTCTACACCTGTAATTTTTAGACCATTAAGTCAGGCAAAAGGATGTTTACTCTAACTTTATCTGTGGTTGCATTTGGAGAAGAGTACCTTAATGTCGTGATTACAATTATTGGCAAATTCTCCTATTTTTTAGGGATCTTGCCCATGCAAGCTGCATATCTTTTATTATAGCTTCACCTCTATTACCTACTCTTAGAACAAATTGTAGTTGCTTATTCAAGCCTACAGTAATTTTGTTTATAATATATACCACTTTTGAAAGCTGAAATACAACTACAGTGATCTTGTTTATTAGTCCAAATTATAAATCACTATGGTCTGAGCTCAGGATAGTGATTTTGTCATAAAGACCCCATGGTGTGATCAATTCTCTACACTGTCTTGGGCTCGCAATAAGAACAAGTAATCCTCCAGTGAATTCCTTTTGTTCTGATCTTCTACTTTCTGAAATTAGTATTTCTGGTTTCTGTTCATGTCTCCTTCCAAGAAGCAACCTCATTTCTAATTCAGAAAAGACTAGAAGCCATCTGTATTCATTTTCCAAGGCTTTTGTTGTAAGGTACCACAGAGTAGATGGCTACACAACAGAACGTTATTTTGACACAATTTAGAGGATAAAAGTCTGAGATTAAAGTATCAAGAGGGTAGATTTCTTCTGAGATTTTTCTATAAGGACTGTAGATGGCTGCAGTCTGTATGTAATATCACAGGACCACTTATTCATGTTCTTCCAACACCACAATAACTTTTCTCAGTGTTTTTGTCCTAATCATTTGAGATTGATAATTGTGGTGTTTCAGATCAACCCATATGGCTCATTTTACCTCAATTTTTTCTTTAACGATTCTATCATCAAATAAAATCATGTTCTGTGTTTGTGGGGCTCAGGACAACAGCACACAGATTTTGCAGTTGTGTCACAGTTCAGCTCATCAAGAGCAGGAGCTGCTTCTATTTGCTACCTACAAACCTGCACACCATATGAGCTGCCTCCTACACCACCACCAGATGCATGTCCTAAGCATGAATGTATAGTTTAGTTCAATAATTCATCAAAAAGTGAATATTTCAGTTCTGACTACCCAGATGAGAATTTAAATGTAGCTCACTACATATCATCCTCTCCTTGGTGTCCTTCCCAACCACTACTACCACTCTTCTTCTCAAGGGTGACTATAGATAGTCATAGGGCTACACACCTATAATCTCAGTAACTCAAGAGGCTAAGGAAGAAGGATCAAAATGTCAAGGCTAACCTGGACAACATTTTACTATCTTAAAAAAGGGAAGGGAGAGTCCAGGGATATAATTCAGTGGTAGAGTGTCCTGGGGTTCTATTGCTAGTACAAAAACAAAAAACAAAACAAGAAAACAGGTGATCACTATCCTCACATAGAACACATCTAGTTTAAATGCACCCATTTCTATAACATTATCATGTGCTCTTGTATTACTATTACTATTTCTCACTTTGATGCCCTAGAAACTCATCCATGCTAGTGTAATGATTTAGTCAAGTTTAATGCTTATAATTATTCATGGCATGAATAAATTTGATGAATTTTAACAACACAACCAATTACATAGCATCATCACACACAAGATACAGAATATTTCTTGTACTCCCAAAATGTCTTCAGTTTTCCTTTCTAATGAGTTCTCCTCATCCAAGATGTGAACAATCATTGATCTGTTGTCATTATAATTTTTCCTTTTCTATAACATTACAAAAATTGAATAATATAATATGAAGTCTTTCATTTGACTTAGCATAATGCTTTTGAAATATATCCATATCATTGTATATATTTGTATTTTGTTCTATTTTAGTGATAAGTTATATTTCATCCTAAAAATGTACTGTCCTCTATTGTCATTTACCAGTTCTAAGACATTACAATTCATTGTAATCTTAATTTGCATTACCTTATTACTGATGGAGTTGTTTGGGGTCTTATCTACTCATGTGTAGTTAAGAATTTTTATCTCCTTTCTTTTCTTTTGTTCTTTGAAGTTAGCTTTGTATATTTTTAAAGAGAATAAACATAGAAAAAAAATAGAAATGATACAGAATTTCACTGAACAAAATGATAGGAATTCACAATTGTTGAATTGAATATTGTTGTCTTCAAATTAGATGCTCAGGTTAACAGATATAACCATGCATAATTGGTTAAAAATTAGAAAGAAGAAAAGAAAAAATAAGCATTAACTGTTCCTTTTACAAAATTAGATGAATCATGAATATCAATCTAGGAGCTACATTTAAAACTCTTGGGAGAAGATTCTGCCTGTTGCCCCTGCTCTGGGTACCTGGCTCTGCACCGTGCCACCATGATGGGCCACATCCCATGCTCATGCTCAGCTCGAATACAAAATATGAATCTGGAGGAAAAGGTCAATCTGGAAACATCAATGCTTCTATGACTATTAAAGATATCATTCAAACATGTTTGGGACCCAAGTCCACATCTATGATGATGATGCTTTTGGATGCAATGGGGGGGATCATGATCACCAATGACAGCAATGCCATTCTTTGAGAGATTCAAGTCCAGCATCCAGCAGCCAACTCAATGATTGAAATTAGCAGGACACAAGATGAAGAGGTTAGAGATGGGACCACATGGGTAATTATTCTTGTGGAGAGATGATGTCTGTAGCTGACCACTTTCTGGAGCAGCAAATGCACCCAACAGTGGTGATTAGCACTTACTGGATGATATGATGAGCACTCTGAAGAAAATCAGCACCCTTGTTGACATCAATAACTGTGATGTGATGCTAAACTTCATCAATAGCCCCATTATGACCGAAGTAATCAGTCAGTGTCTCCTTTGGCTTACAGTATTGCCCTGGATGCAGTCAAGACTGCACAATTGGAGGAAAATGGTCAGAAAGAGATTCACAAGACCCAGTCCTAGCCCAGGTCCGGTGAGTGTGTGGGAGAGCTTCCTGCTACCCTGCCCTGGTGGGACCAGTCCCAGCCCAGGCACAACGTGGGCCGGACCCTCTCCCACCCCCTTGGGCCGCAACCTACCACTCCGCAGTACCTCCCCCACCCCGCCCACTGAGTAGGAATTTCTGCCACATTACGGGAACCTCCAGACCCACGCAGAGCCCAGCTCCCGTGAGTGTGTGGGAGAGCTTCCTTTTCCCCCTAATGCACCTTCCCCCTCCAGGCACAGCACAGGGCTGGCATACATGCCTGGGATGTAACCCTGCAACTGCAATCAATGCAGAGAGTGTAGAGCATAGATCCACCCAGCTAGTCCAGGAACAGAACATCTTGCCACAGGGGCACAATAGGTTCACCCTCAAGGGCAGCAATGGGAAGAAGCTGAGCACAGCAGCCAGACCAAGGCCAGACGAAGCTGGATAAGTCCAAACTTTGTAGAGCTGCACCTGAACTTCAGTACGTGCAAAGGTTATAACTACAGCAAAGATCTACAACAAAGGTCAGAAGACAGTGCTACACAAAATGACAAGAAGGAACAAAATGCAACCTCAGAACCCAAGCCCACCCATAACAACTGCAGAGGATACTAACACAGAAAAAATTGGAAATCACACAACTGAAAGCAATGAATCAACGGCTTCTAAAATAAACAGCTGCAGAAAGATATAGAAGAACTCAGATTGGAAATGAAAAAAGAAATCCCTGAATTAATAACATCTGTACTAAAGAATCAAATGAAGAAACATATG
>NW_004524658.1:8889850-8902381 GCF_000260255.1 Octodon degus | reverse complement strand
TTTTATTCATTTTTATGAGAAAAAAGATAAAATAGCAATGAAACAGTTTCAAAACAGGTTAGTAGGACAGTTACAATAATTAATACATTGTATATCACTGTCTTTGTAGTAGTTATTCAGAGGACAAGATGTAGACATGATACCTTGTCTAAACAATATTAATACAAACCTTTCTTCTCACTGAACTAAGGGAAAGTAGCTGTATATCTACCCTAACCATCTTATAGTACATATATTTATTTTTCATTATAAAATGGTCCTTTATTTATATCCCCCTTTTTGTTTTGTTTTGTCAGAGATGGGTGTTCTATTGCTGTTAGAGAAGCTGTATTTGGAGAAGTCTTCAAAGAACCTTTTCATACTTGATGCCAGTCCAAATATTATAGGTACTTGAATTCAGCAAAATAACCCAATATAGTTCAGTAGTCCATAATAGTAGTGAGTTATCAGCACAAGTGGCAACTGTCCCAAGTTGTTGACTTGAGCCTTTTACAGCTCAGCATATTAATATATCTAACTTAGAATGTTAAACCAAGAGTAATTTATCTAGAATCTACTGAATTGCTTGTCTTGTATTTCCTTTTGACACTTACAAAAAGTGTTATTGATTTTCTATTCATGGCATGCCAGACAAATTTATTTTAATAGAAACAATTTAAATGAAATATTAATTAAAAATGAACAGATGCTGATTACTATGGGAAAAATAAAGACCATGCTAAGAATGCAATTGGGGAAACACAGCTCAAGTGAAGGAAACGGACCCTGACAGTTCAGCGGTGAGCTTCACCCACTCTGTCACACTCCCCCTGCAAGCTCCTTCTTCATCAGTTTCCTTTCCATAAAACTCTCAATTTCTTTATTAAAACCCAGCCCCTACTTTCTTAAATTTCTTTCCTCGTCATCTCCTTTGAAGTTCTCAGTCTGACTCTGTCTAAGCTCTAAGTATATCAAAGGAAGATTTGGTACAATGCAACAGATTCTGCCTTGGCCTGCTTTAAATAGCAAGCTTGCCAAAGTCATCAGAAAGCAAAGGCTTCTATGGCAGTTTATTTTTAATATGTGAATTAGTCAGAGGAAAAAGGACTTCAAAAATGTTTTTGTGTGCACCAGGCCATGCTGCTGTGCTAGCTGAAGGCCATCGCTCAGAAATAGGTCGGCTGCATCCCAGTCACTGTGTCGCACTCAAACTCAGAGAAACTTATGAAATGCAGGTGGCTGCATGTACTCTCCTTCCTGGTCAAGAAATGCTCGTGGCATGGACACTGTTCTCATTACTCCTTGAACACAGTTTCTCTCCATCCCCTCTACTCTCCCAACCTCCTCCTCAGTTGTGGTTGGCTCTTCTTATCCTACCATCCTTCTGTTTTTCATTGATGATGATGAAATCAGCCATCTGTGATGTAAATCCAAATAAAGCTGCATTATTTTAAAGCAAATGAAATCACACTTTACTTTAATTTGTGCTCCCCGGTGGTCTTTGGTTGCCTTTCACCAGAGAAAGTTTTCCAGGCTATTCTGTATTGGTGATGCTGCCAATGTTAGTTTCAGAGTTAGGGTTTCTCTGTGGGGCCTGTCTTGGCACCACACCTACCCTGATCTGGATTCTATTTAATTACTCTGGCTACAACTGACACTGGGAAGTGAAGAAACTCTGAGATCAATCAGTGACGCATTGGTCGGGGGACCTCATGCCACGTGGGAAACAAAATGATGAATCTGCTGAGGAGAAAGCTTCTCAGCAGGCACTGCAGCAGCCTGACCCTAGCCCTATCTGGGAACCAGGAGAGGGAAAGTTGAGCCTGAACAGGAACAATGCAGAGCCAGAGAGAGTGCTAGATGCATTCTCCCGTGATGTCCCTTTCATAAGAGCAGGACCCACCATACTGCCTGAGTAAAGGAAGGAAGGCAAGATGACAAAGTAGAAACAACACTGAACTAGAAGTTATAAAGACTGAGCATGAGATCAAGCTGTTGTGCTGAAGAGCAAGCCCCATCTAAGCCAGGTATGTGCCTACTCTGAGCACCAATTTTCTTTTCTGTAAAAGAAAATGATAATTATTTCCATGAATACCTCAGAACAATTGTGAAAGGCAAATGCAAAACTGTTGATCAAACTTAACTCATGTAATACACACTTTACATGACTTTAAAATTGTCTGATGAATCATTAAAGTTATTAATGAAAGTAAATACCGTGCTCCGGAGTTCAATAGGCATCTATTAGCGTACAAACATAAGTATAAAGGGAAATTGAAATGGCACCTACATCTCAGGAGAAATTTTTGTATTTTCATTTTCAAATAAGTTTTCTTCGTGACAGATGATTGTTGAAGAGCTACTCAGGGAGGAGAAACAGCTACCTGTGGGAGAAATTGAAATGAAATAAGTTGATTTTTACTATTTCTATGGCTGTAAAGACGCTCTCTCATTCCTTTTCTAGCTCCTCACAATATATTCTTCTTCCCACAGAGCTCCTTTTACTTTCTGCATTTTAGTCATATTTGTTGTTTCTGAACAGTTTTATGATACTAGAAAGGTGAAATATAAAATCTAGAAATATTCCTAAAATCTAGGCAAGACTACTAATAAAATGGGAGGAAATAAACAGCAAGTATAGAACAATGATTTATACAGTCCTCAAAAGGGCTTTGTATACTTCGTCCATGGGGCAGCTAAAAATAGAATCAGATAATTCAGAACAAAACAGATAAAACAATGCATATAGAATAATTTGGCTAGAATGACTGAAGTAATCATGAGATGAACCACAAAAATATACTACCAATGTTTAAAACTATTTAAATTTAAGTTCATATCAAAGGGTCGGGGTTATATCCCAGTGGCAATGTCTGCCTGGCAAGTATAAGGTTCAGAGTTTGAATCCCAGTACCAAAAGAAAAGTTTAAAGAAAATTCTTACTATATACTATATGTGTGTTTATGTATGATTTTATTCCATCATGAATGAGGCATGAATATTTTTTCCAGTACTGGGAATCGAACTAGGGAACTTGCATATGCCAGTCAGGCACTTATGACATTGAGCTGTCTCTCCAGCCCTGAGGCATTAATTTTATTTAGCTTTGTTTCATCTAAATCTTAGTGATATTAAGGAATGGCTGGGCCTACAATAGTAAATGAGTATGGAGAAGACCTCCAAAACTATGTACATGCGCTCAAGCAGTTTTTCTTCCAACACCTTTTATTCGATGTTAGATATTAATATGTGTCGATAGAACACATTTTTGTGACACAAGGCCTTCCTTCCTTTTTTTCAAACTTTCTACACTCTGTCTTACAAAGAACTCCTATAAACAAAATGTGACTTTATATAAACAAAAATCTACTCTAGCAATCCTTGTTCTATAACTGCAGTATTTAATCCATTTACATTTGCTTGATGCATTTCTAATAAATCTGCAGAGAATTTTTGCCTTGTATTGTGAAATAATTATAGAATCACAAGAAAATGGAGCATAGTACAAAAAAACCCTCACATCTTTTGCTCAGTCCACATACCATGTAAATACAGTGTAATGTAACACTAACACAAACATTTTACTTTGGATCAATGTGTGTGAAAGCATTAATTGTATCACATGTGGATGCTCACGTAGGTACCACCACAACGAAAGTAGAAAACGCCATTGCCACACAGACTTTATTCATGCCACCCTTTTCCCCAACATCCCTAACCCCACAACCCCTGTTTTCCATTTTTTTAATCTTGTCATTCTGAGAATATTAAATTAGTGGAATATTATGATATGTAGCCTGACATTGTTTCTTTTTCAGTCAGCATTTTGATTATTTGAAATACTTTGCTATTATAGACACAACTATGTGGATATACATCTTTTTTTTTTCCCCTGGGACAATTGTCCCACTGCTATTTACTGGGTTGACCTGTAATTCTGTGCTTAATCTAAAAATTTCTAGCAAGCTATGTTCTGGAGTGTCTGTGTTGTGTTGTGTTCTGCTGTATGACAAATTCCATTTCTGAACATAGTTGCAGGCATTTGATATTGTAAACATTTTTAAATTTTTCATTTTATTATGATAATGACACAACAGGTGATTTACATGCTGAAAAACTTTTGAATTATAAAATACAGTGTTTCTTTTGGGTTTGCTGATGGAATTGGGGATTAAACCCAGTACGTTCATGCTGAAATACATCCCAAGCCTTTTTTTTCCTTGACACATAGTCTCAGTAAGTCATTAAATTGCCAAGTCTGGGCTAGAATTTTGACTCTTGCTTGCTTTTGATAATGATCGCATTAAATCCATACAATTTTGGGAGGAGAGTCATTTTCACTATGTTAGTTCTTCCTATCCATGAGCAAGGGATATCTTTTCATTTTCTGATATCCTCTTCTATTTTTTTTTCAAAGTACTAGAACTTTCAATGGATATAGTTTTTATTTCCTTTGATCGATTGATTCCTAAGTATTTCATTTTTGGATGCTACTGTAAAAGGGTGTGTACTCCACAATTTCTCTCTTAGTGAGTTTGTTGCTTGTGTACAGGAATGCTACTGATTTTTGAGTGTTGACTTTGCATCCTGCTATGCTACTGAATTCATTTATTAAATCTATAAGTTTTTTATGGCATTTTGGGAGTCTTTTACATAGAGTATCATGTCATCTGTGAATAATGATAATTTAACTTCTTCCTTTCATATCTTTATTTCTTTTATTTCTGTCTCTTTTCTAATTGGTCTGGGTAGTGTTTCTAGCTATAATGAATAGAAGTGGCGATAGTGGACATCCTTGTCTTCTTTATTTTACAGTGAAAGCTTTCAGGCTTTATACATTTAAGATGATATTGGCTATTGGTTTGTAATAGATGGCTTTCATCAGATTGAAGTAAAGATCAGACATTCCAATTTTCTGTAGAGTTTTATCATGAATTAGTTCTGGGCTTTATCAAAAGCTTTTTGTGCATCTATTGAATGGCCATGTAATTTTTATCTTTGGATTTGTTGCTAAGAAGTATTAAATTTTTGATTTGCATATGTTGATTCATCCCTGCATTCCTAGAATAAATCCCAAACACTCTGTAAACTTCTACTAAACCCATTTGCTTACAGGTTTGGTTCAGTTCTGCTATTTGTTTGTTGGGGTTTTTTTTGTCTGTTTGTTTTTTGTCTAATTGATTTATCTCTTTTTTTGACAATGGGTTTTAAGGTCCTCCTTTACACTTGTGCTATTTCTTATTTTTTATGTCTATTAATATTTTTTCTTATATAGTTGGTCACTCCTATATTTGGTGCTTATATATTTATGATTGTTATCTCTTCCTTTCAAACTTTTTCTCTGACAAGTGTGTAGTGGCTTTCTTTATCTCTTTTAAGCATTCTTCACATTCATATTGTGTGTAAGCAGAATAGCTATGACTGCTTTTGGGGGGTTTCTGCTGAATGTAGTATTGTTTTCCATCCTCCAACTTTTAGTCTATGAATTTCTTGTTGAGTTAGATATGTTTCTTGTATACAGCATATTGTTGGATCTTGTTTCTTAAGAGATTCTGCAAGTCGATTTCTTTTGATTGGTGAATTTAGGTCATATTGATGGCTATAACTGATATATATGGCTTATCATTGACAAGCTATTTTCCCGATGTTGGTTCCCTGATGTCTCCTTGTGTTTAAGTGGTTGCCCTGCTGAATGGTTTCTTTATGTTGTTGTTCCTGGAATTATTGTTAATTTTGTTTCTGCCCAGAATACCTTTGGTGAGTGTAAATTTCTTCAGTTGCTCTTTGTCATGTTAGTGTATTACTTCTTCATAAACTGAAGAATAGTTTTTCAGGGTACATCATTCTGTGCTGGAAGTTATTTTCTTTAAAGACCTACAATACTTTACTCCAAGTTCTTCTTGACTTGAGAGCTTTTGTCGAGAAGTCTGCCATGAGTCTGATGGAATTTCTTTTACAGGTAATGTTTCTTTTCGCTAACAGCTTTTAATATTCTGTTTTTGTACAAAACTTCTGGGATTTTAATTATTATATGTCCAGGCATAGATTTATTTTGGTCATAGTTATTTGGATTTCTATATGCCTCACTTAATGTATATCAGCACTTAATGTATATCAGAGTCTTTTCTCATGCTTGGGAAATTTTCTGCTGTTACTTCTGTATAATAGACTTTTTATGTCATTTGTGTTGACTCCTGCTTTTTAATTGATATATATCAGTCTTATATTATTTCTCTTTACATCATCTTGTGACTGTTGCATTGTTATTTCCTGATCTTTTGTTATTTTCAAAAGAATTTTTCCTTTCATGACCAATAACCACAGTCCTATCTTCAGTGTCTGAAAGTCTGTCTTCAGTTTCATCCAACTGGTTTTTCAGCTTTCAGTGAAATTTTTAATTTCCTGTATGGGTGCTTGAATCTGTTTCATACATTCTATTTCTTTTTTATATTGTTCATTCAAGGTTTCTATCATTTTCTTATGGTCCTCTATTTTTAAAATTTGTGTCTATTCTAGGTTTGTGGAGCAGTTTCTTCATTATACATGTCATTTCCTTTTTTACCTTGGAGATTATTTCTGATATGATTTCCTCTATAACCAAATGAATTTGTTTATTCATTTTGGTTGCTCTCATTTCAGAAATATTAATTGTGTGTCTTCCATTTTCCTCTATCTTGATGTTTCTTGAACTTGTTCTGGGTTGACTGGAGGCCTGAGATGACATTTTTCTTCTACATCTTATCATTTTCTATTTCAAATTTTTTATTTTGTTTTTTGTGTTGATCCTTATAAATTTTTGTGGTAGATAGCTATGTCACTGGTATCAAAGAAAAGTCTATTCTTCAAGGATGTCTTCTGTGTAGGAGGCTCTTGGTTTATGTTTCTAATACCCAAGATCTTAGTTTCCTAATTAATTAAGAGTGGGGATGTTGAAACATGTTTGGTTCAGTACCCCATCCTTTGGTATTGGAATGTGGTGAGTTTATTAGGTCAGAGCTTCTCTGTATTATTAGGGAAGGGAGAACAACTGATTACAATCTCCCAGCTAAAGTGGTATATTTAACAACAATAGCATCAAGCCCAGTTTAGAAACTGACAAACTGTAATTACTATTAGTTTTGTACCTTAAACGATAGACACCAAATCTACATTTATATAACAGAACTGATCATAAATTAGGAGCTTGTGTGAGGAGTTGTTGCCTTGGTAGAGTGGTTTTGCCTATTGTTGGGGAAATTTAAGAAGGGATGTGGATAAAACAGAGGCAACTGGAACAGAAGTAGAAGCAAGGCTGGAGGCTAGATGATGATCACTCAAGCTCTACAAAACCAAGGAAAGGGGCAGACTAAAAATAATAGAAGAGTACACAAGCTATTATCTGCACTTGGCCTCTCAGTTTGGGGGATAGGATTAGTTTCTACAGCAGGAGTTCTCCCCAGCTGTTTAGACACCAGAGGGGGAAAAAGAATAGAGGAAAGGAAAAGGAATATAAAGATAAAAATTAAAGTGAAAATTAAATTTTTTTAAGAAAAGAAAAGAAATGGAGCAGCTCTACCCACCTACTTCCATTTCACGTGACTTTGCTTCCAAGCACCACACTGATTCGCTTAACTCTCTACCTTATTGGCTCATGTTGTTAATGTTGCTTTGGAATTCTCACTCTAGTCCAGCCTGTTCATCATGTGCACCACAGTTAGGGTCCCTCTATGTCACTTGTGTTCTCTGGGTCACCTGGTCCCTCTGATGGGGGTAGGAAGCCAGTCACCTGAATTCCTCCTGCCAGCCAGTTGTCAGGTCTTAAATCAATCATGCTTTTCTTGTTGTATCTAAGAACTCTTTACTAAGCCTTAAGTTCTAAAGACTTTTTTTCCTGTTATTTTTGTAAGCTTCATAGTTTTACATATAAATCTATGATCCATTTATAGCTAACATTGTATGAGGTTTAGTTTCAGTGGAGTTAGTTTCCTTTGTTTTTTTCTGTCCATGACATGGAAGCACAGGATTCCCCACTGGCTTATGCCTACTTGTCAATGAAACTGTCCTTCATCCATTGACTTTTCCTTATATCTTTGTGCAAAAGCAGTCAGCTATACTTATATAGAAATATTCTGGACATTATTCCACACTATTAATTGAAATACCTGTTTGTTTTATAAATTCCACATAGGTTGATTTTTGTAAGTAGTAAATCTTGAAATCATGTAGAAAGATTTCTCCTCCTTTTCAAAATTTTGATTTAGATATTAAACTTCATCTTTCTATGCAAAATTCAAATATGCTATATTACTCAGCTCTTACTATTTATCCCACATGTTGTATTTTTGTTTTAGTCTGGTTTGGAATTTAGTCTTTTCTTCTTTCTCTCCTTACACCTTTTTTTTTTCTTCCTGTTTCATTGTATGTTCTTTACTTTATAAACTCATCCCCCTAGTGTAGAAGTTATATGCTATTTTACCCTCTTTCTACACTTATTCTAGAGCTTATTAAAGACTAATTTCATTGGAATCTTTCCCCTATTTCTAGGAAATGTAAGAATCTTAAAATACTTCATTTCATTTTCCTACCTTATATTACACAGAAATATTTATTTTATACAGACAATATTAATTTATTGAGTAGTGTATTTACCATTTTTGTGCAAACATCTCTGTTATTAAATACATCTTTTTCATTGTAGGCCTGCTGATAGAAAAGCATCTTAATTATAATTATCTGAAAATGATATTATTTCATCTTCCTTTCGTGTGGCGTGGCAGTTATATCCTTTAAATACTTTAGAGATATCTCTCTTCCTGTCTGCCATGGTTACTGTCAAAAACTTAAGCTTTAAGCTTTGTTTCTCTTTTTCATTCACTTACTCTTTCAACACAACCCACAAAAATGACCCTCTTTTTTTTCTTTGCTTTTTTATTTGACAATTTTATGATTCCATCTCTAGATATGGCTTTTTAAACTTTATGCTTCATAAGATTTGTGTCAACACTTCATGTGGTGTGATGTCTTTCACCAGTTTGTGAGAGTTTTCAACTATTCTTTCTTCAAATATCACTTTCTTCCTGTTCTTTTCTCTCTTGTTTTCTTTCAGGCTTTCAACTGCATACATATCACCTTCTCATTGTGTTCTCTCATGTTATTTTCTCTATTTTCTAGTCCTTTAAGCTTTCCATTCTTCATTCTAAATATTTACTCTTGAACTGTATTGAATTATACTAATTTTTCCTTTATTTACCTCTAAATTGCTATGAAGCCTATCCATTGAATTTTAATTTGGGTTACCATGTTTTATACTTAGAATTTCTACATAGTCCCTATACAAATGTTTAATGTTACCCTTTCTCATAAAGAGTTTAGCCCTCTAGAAGCTTTACACCATGAGAAAACATAGTCCACTGATGTGTGCCACTTGACATAGCTTGCCCTCTGATCTTTGTATTAAGCATTTAAACTAGTCATGTGTGCTCTTACCTGTCTATATGAACTCAAATGCTGGCTCTAAACACTGGTTTCTGTCAGGGATATCCTTTTGCTCACCTCTGATTTTAATACTTGTACCTGGGGGCATTGTCAAAGTCAGTGCTAGAACTTTTAAGGTGCTGACCTTTCTCTTCCATGACCAAGCATGATTTCTTTACATTGTCATCTATTTCTTTGTACTTTATCATGTAATCTCTTCTTTCTTTGTGCTATTAGTGGATGAATGTTAAGAGAGACTGGGCTTCTTTTGTCTCAAGCTTTCATGGGGAACTTTCTACCCTTTCACTTTGCCTCTCTCCTCATTCCTTTCCTACCACTCATTATGTAATAATGAGCCAATATGCTGGAGGTTGGAAAGAGGTCCTGTGGCTGTGATCACTTGCAGAGGTGGCTGCCTAGGCATGAAGGTATTGTATTCTCTCTCGACCATGTGTGATGTCCTCAGTTGTATGAGGAATGTCTGTTATGAAGAGGGGAGAAAGTATTAGATGCCTGCTTGGCAATATATTATATTGATTTCTCTAATGCATCTTTCATCAGTAGTGACATCGATGTTTTATCTCCCTTTTTATTTTTCTACCTTATTTTTCAAAAGACTCCATACTCATAATGAAGAGAAAGGCACTATGTACTAATGCCATGAAAAACTTCATTTGCATTGACCAAAATTTTACTCTGATGATAAATCATGCTTTGGAGGCAGTTCTTCATCTTCACCTTTGTGAGTATCATCCCCAGAGTCTTGCCTGCAGCTTGAAGCAATGATACTAGTACATTCAGCCATATGGATTTCTCTCTATATAGCTATATTTTACTCAAAGCCTGAGATTAATGACATGTGTAGAGTCTTAGTAAGCTGAAAATAAATTATATAAAGAAATATCCTCAAGGACACAGAGATGTAACATCTTGCAAATGCCACAAAAAGAACCAAATAGAGTCTACCCACAGCTATAATATCAAAGTTTACTTTGTCTACTTAAAGAAACAAAATACTGAACTGTAGCTCATGTTTCTAACAATTTTGAGTTTGTAAAATAAAATACTCCAGAACCATTAATTGACCTGAATGTCATCTAGGCCAATAAAAAAAAATTCCACAACAGACTGAGAACAAAAAAGTCTGAATAATATGAACAATAATGTGGAGTTTGTCTTTAAATGCACACACTATGTTTATGTAGACAATCACAGATAAAACTCCTTTTATCTAAAAATGTTTCCACGAGCTTTCATTTTCTTTTTTCTGAGAATGTCTGCTTATTTACAATTATTTCTGCAACACAGCAGCACTCCAACAGAATGTTCTGGCAACAGTCCTTGTTGTAGTCAGCAACTCCTTCTACAGCTGGGATTTCTTAAAAGCATTTGCCTTATAATTCTCCAATAACAAACAAGTCAAATTTCCAAGGGAATCAGATAGTCACAGAATTTCCCTTCTCTCTCTTTTTCACTTCCTTCATGTGACCATGAAATCCAAGGCACTGATGCACAGTTCAGCCAGCTTACTATTCACAGTGGAGCTGATACAGTCAGTCCTCAAGACCAACTCCTGAGCAGATCATGAGAGACTTCACTGACCAAACTGACTATGAGATGAGAAACCTGGATGACTCAGTTGGAAGACTTGTCACAGGTCAATACTGTATCTCTTCTAGTAAACTTGCTTTCAGGTGTGATGCGCATGCATATGTGGTGAGGAATGGCTCACCTAAAGAACTTATCCTAGCCAGCTGTGGTGATACATGCCTATAATCCCAGCACTCTGGGAGGCTGAAGCAGACAATTGCAAATTCAAGCCCAGACTGAATTACTAAGCTATGTAGCAAGACCTTGTCTCAAAACAATTTTTTGAAGGAGTGAAAGCTGAGTACATAGCTCAGCACAAAGGCCGTGGCTTCAGTCTCCCAGCACTATAAAGGTTGAAAAAACAATTTTGCCCAAAGCAATACAGGCATGAAATGAATAATTAGAATGATCATAAACATATCCATCTAGCTTTGGTTTAACTATAGTCAATGATATAGAGCAAAACCAAACAATAGCAACACACACACACCCAGAGAGAGAAAGAGAGAGAGAGAGAGAGAGAGAGAGAGAGAGAGAGAGAGAGAGAGAGAGAGAAAATCCCAAACCCAAATGCAATGTTTGCATGACTGAGCAGTAGGTCAGGGTAGAATTCCAGAAGTAAAGAGATACCCGTTGTAAAAGTCAAACAAGAATCTTAAAATACTGATGTCTGTATGGCTAATCCAACCTAACCAAGGCTATTGCAAAAATCAGTCTAATCTCAAAAATACAAAAATAGTATTATGAAAACATACTAGTCACTAAAATTCAACCCAATACCCTCAGATGTGCCAGACTCTAAAAAATGTTCAGATATAATAACCAAAGAAATTTTATTGCCATTTTAACTTTAGAATTACAGGATGGAAAGACCTCTGAGAAATATTCTGTGGAGTCCTATAGGAAGCTTTATGGAAACTTGAAAGATAGATGTTGGGCATTGCATCTCCTATAAAATAAAAAATTCATTAATAAATACCGTCATGTGATGCCAAAATGCTTCCTCAGCACCGGCTTGTCCCTACACACCTCTACCTGAACTCTGAGGGCTGCTGAAACTCCCACTCTGTGCAGAAAAAGAGTACCATGCACTTCCACATATGAGGAACAATGGCTGCAGAACCTACGTTAGAAAAAAGGACAATTCTCACACTAAACAGACATAGGCTTTTATCTTTGACAGAATGCTAGTTGTGAGATCACTTTCCAGTTGAATCGCCCCATAGCAAGACAGATGCAGAGGAGAAGGGAGTCCAAGAATCACAGCCAACCAGATCCACTTTGGTTCCTTCCTCTACTTGCTTCCAACTCAGCTGCCTAGAATAAAACAAGAAGAGGAAATGGGGACACCCCAACTAAATAGCATGGCTGCCTTCAGTAAAAACCTTTCAAAAACCTGCTAGGAACTTCAGACATCCCAGAGATGTGTCATTTTCCTATAGAACTTTGCTCCAAAAGCAAAATTTGTACAATTTCCTGATGTAACCAATTAAGGCTAAAATACAGCTA